>NW_022196912.1:63607768-63624483 GCF_008632895.1 Mastomys coucha
CAAGGTACAGTACATAGAATTCAAAAAGGTCAACAAGCTGAAGTGCCTAAGTGGACACCTCAGTCCCACTTGGGAGAGAGAAGAAAGCAATTACAAGTGGGGAGGGAGGTAGGGATCTGGGAGGAAAAGTGGACTGGGAGGGTGAAGTGGGCTGGAGAGGGGAATCTAATCTGATATTGGGTGAGGGAAAAGGACTGAAGTTCTGAGGGCCAGCAGAAAGAATGGAAACAGGCAACCTTAGGAAATAGGAGATGGGGGGACCCTCCAGAATGCACCAGAGACCTGGGAGGTGAGAGACTCTCAGGACTCAAAGGGAGGGACCTTTGATGAAATGCCTGAAAGTAAGGAGAGGGAACTTATAGACTCACTTCCAGCAAGAAGTCAGGACATCAAGTGAGGGATAAGGTTGTCATCCCACACTCAAAACTCTAACCCATAATTGGTCTTGTCTGAAAGAATTACAGGGATGGAAATGGAGAGGAGTCTGAGGAAAGAAAGGTCCAGAGACAGGGCCAAAGAGGGATCCAGCTTAAATGGAGATCCCAAGGCCTGACAATAATACTGGGCTATGGAGAATTCATAAAAAGGGACCTAACATGACTGCCCTCCAAAAGACCCAACAAGCAGTTGAAAGAGTCAGATGCAGATCAATGGTCAGAAGCAACTCACCCGTGTTGTTAAATTAGGGAAGGCTTAAAGAAGCTGAGGAGAAGGTAGATCCTATAGAAGGACTAGCAGCCTGAGTTAATCTGGACCCCTGAGATATCTCAAACACTGGACCACAAAACATACAGCATACACCAGTTGATATGTGGCCCTCAACACATACACAGAGGACTTCCCGGTCTGTGTTCATTCAGAGATGATGCACCTAACCCTCAAGAGACTGGAGGCCCCAGGGAGTTTAGAGGTCAGGTGGGTTGGGGTTGGGGGCATCCATGTGGAGACTGGGAGTGTAGAGGAGGTGTGGGATATGCATCAGTTGGAGAGTAGATGGGGGCAGAGAATTGAATATAGAGTGTAAAAAAATTATTAATTTTAAAAAAGAAAAGGAAAGGTAGCTGAGTGTTACGGATAGCCCTGGGTCTAATTATTTTTATGTTAATCTATTCTTCTGTGAGGGGCTTTGAAAAAGGAATGAGTCAGCACTCAGGTGATTTTCTGTAAACATTCTTCCCACCTTAATTGATAAAATAAAGCTGAGATCTGGTGATTGGGCAGAGAAGGAG
The DNA here is from genome assembly GCF_008632895.1 of Mastomys coucha. Taxonomy (NCBI): domain Eukaryota; kingdom Metazoa; phylum Chordata; class Mammalia; order Rodentia; family Muridae; genus Mastomys; species Mastomys coucha. The sequence continues at coordinate 63,608,998 of NW_022196912.1, forward strand.
GAGAAGGTGGAACTGAAGGTTTGGGAGAGAAAGGGAGAGAAGACAAAGGAGGACGGAGGAGAAGTTGAAAGGAAAGAGGAGTCTACCTTTTCTTTCCTCAATGGTAGACAATAACCAGTAAGGAAAAACAAACAAACAAACAAATGAAAAAACAAGTAAGCAAATAATAACATTGCATTCAAGGTTACTTTCAGTCATGGTGTTTATCACAGCAAGAAAAAATCAAACTAGTATATTAGGTAAGGATTTTCAACCTGTGATCTTCCAGACTTCTATAGAATTAGAGTAGAATGTGGTGAAGGATTTGCTTTGTAGAGCACCAAGAGGTCTTCCATGTTCTCTTAGAGCAGAAGTGACTAACAATGCTTCCTCACAGTTTCCTTAGCACTCTCCTGAATGGCTGCTTAGTCAGCCCCAAAATGGGCAGATGGGTTTCAGTGACAAGCTGTGTGGCATGTTGAGATTTTTGCCCCTGTTAGCACTTTACAGCTCTGTGACCTCAGATAGACAATCTTTGAGCTTTAATTTCATCACCTGCTAGATACAGTTATTAGTGTCTACCCAAGAGCATTTCTTCTTAGCATATGATAAGCACTTAATAAATACCCAACATTTCTTTAAAAAGTAAATGAAAATAAAATAAAAATAAAAAGATTAAATAAATAAATAAATGTAACTATAAAAGGTCCCCTCCCTAAATGAAAGCAATATGTATTAAATACAGTCAGTAAGAAGACAATTTTTAATAAAGTACCAAGCATACTATTTCTGAATGCTTAGAAAAATACTCGACCTAACAGACTTTAGGGAGGAAGGGTTGTTTTTGCTCATTGTTTTAGTGCATTGATGACAGGCATCATGGCAACCAGTATGTGGAGCAGAAACTCTTCACTCCATTGTAAACTAGGAGCAGTCAGGGCAGGCTGTAGTCAGAGCTATGTATAATCATCAAATGGCACATGATTTACACCTAAATTTTCTTGAACAAAACAAATTATATAAGTGCACATAATTTATAGAATGCAAGAAAATAAAACAACTTGTCATATACCTATAGAAAATGATAAACTGAAGTATTTGTTAATGATGCTCCCAAAATAGAAACAATTATTTTCTAGAGTAAATATGTTCTAGAGAACTTCAGAATAACTATTTGAAAATACTTAGAATTATGCCTGACCTTTATTCCAAACTTGGATCAATATGGGCAAGTAGGTTTCGATTTACCCAACATCAGGAATTCACAATGTCATGGCAAATAAATTTGCTAAGTGTTGTGTTACCAAAATTAGATTTGTCACATAAATTGAGACCAGAATTATTGTAGCAAATAATTATTAGGCTTCTGTCTTGGGTCATATTATAGATTTTCCACTCATGAATTCTTTCAATCCCCCCAAATTTTATGTGACTCTGATTATATAGGTTTTATATAAAATAGATATACAAAAATAAATTATGGAATTTATTTTGTAACAATTATTTGCCAAAGTATATTTTCCCAGTAATTAAAGGTAAAAGCACTTTTGTCTATTAATTATGTGCTTGTTTTTTTTTTAACTAGAAATTGTATATTGGCTAAATTTTTAATGCTGTCAGATTCAGACTACCTGTAATATGTTTGATAATTGATCACTATTTTAATTTTACAACCATCAATATTGAGAATGGTATTTAACATCAATATATCATACAAAATTGTAGAAGGATAAACAGTCATTCTGTAAATTGTTGGAAATTCTGTCCTAACCCCAGAACAAATTTTATTGACTGATAATTTTATAAAATATAAATTATCTTCCCAAACAGCATTTAAAAATTAAACAGCTAATATGATGTAGTCTAATATACATTAACTTGATATATACGTTCTATGGAATGACAGCAGAAAAAGACAAACCATCAAGTTTTTGTAAGAAAAAAAATGTAGGTACAATAAAAACATTGCAAATTAAAACATAGAATCATTTTAAACCTATGAAGTGTTTTAGGTCTCACAAATTGATGTGTCATTGTGAGGAACCAAGACTACAGCGGATTGTATGATGTGCCACAGATAAATCTGCCAGAAAAACTGATTCTTTACACATTGTACATTAAATTAATTTTTGTTGTTTCATGAGTAGAATATTTTTACTGTTGCAAAATTGTTTGAGGTATGAACATTTAGTTACAGGATGCCATCTGGGGTCACTACATGGTTCAGGAAACTGACTTAAGTTGAGAGAAAGAGGAGTAGAAGAGCATAGCTCGTAGTTGTCCAGTGTCAAGCAATCAGTCCAGAAAGCAGACATACAGTTAACATTATTTAGATTACATTCTGTTTAAGAAGTAAGCCCTACTAAATTCTTGTGCCCTGGCTACTGTAGGAAATAAATAAATGTGTAACCAGGGGTTACACATTATATCCATCCCAATGGTGATGATCCAATGGTGACAAGTCATCAGTGTACAAAAAATTCCCCAATTTTTAATCTTTGCAGCCTAGGTTTCATTGTAAATTTAAACTTAAATCACCACTTTGTTAGAAAAATTGGTACATAATACATAGTTTAAAATGAAAACCTCTCATTTCTTGATTGAAATGAAGAACTCAAAAGCTATACTTAAATCAGTTAATCTGTAACAGTATTGTGCAATCATTGGTAAAATGATGATGGGAGACTTGCATCCAACTTAAAGTAACTTCAGTACAATTGGAGCATAGAGAGCCATGTCAAAGCCAGCCATATCTGTTTCTAAAGAGCATTAGTGCTGCAAGCCAAAGCCTATCAAGAAGACTCCTAAGTGAACAGAAATAGCTTACCTCAAATACTCAGTAATCTGAGTATTCTAGGATGATCAGAAGCTGTCAGTAAAGATGCACTAACATGACTACCCAAATGTTAGCTGAACAAGTATACCAACAGGCCAAACTGTGTGGGGGAAAAGGGCATGAGACCTCCATCCTATACAAATAATTACAAGCAAGTGAATAAACCTGGGAGGACGTAGGGTTGTCCTCCCGAGGGAAGAGCACAGCAATTGTTGAATAGTGTCAATTAGTCAGCTCTGAAAAACATACATACAAGTAGCATTATGTGGACTCAATAGTTTATATTCAGGAAAATATATTTATGTTTTCGTACTTATATATCATACATATGGTACATATCAGTAAAATATCAATACAGTGCAACACTCATGAACAAAATTATATACTTGCAATAACAATTGATGAAATTAAAGATCACATGAAATGGAAGGAGAGCTTAGAGGGGTAAATATATGGAAACAGTTGGAAAAGAAAATGTTGTAATTAAATGATGAACTCAAAACATTTTTAAAAATCCTATATTGTTCAAGATTCTACAGTGTTTGAATTTGTTCATAGAGAAACTAGCAAGGAATAACAAAAAGATAATCATAATTATATACATGAAAAAACCATATCCTTTCAATTAAGAGTTACAAAAGTGTCTGTTAGGATTAGGAAATAGTTTTGTACTTTTTTGTCTGTTTGTTTGTTTTTCCAGACAAGGTTTCTATGTATAGCCCTGGCTGTCCTGGAACTCACTCTGTAGACCAGGCTGGACTTGAACTCAGAAATCTGTCTGCCTCTGCCTCCAAAGTGCTTGGATTAAAGGCATGCGCCACCACTGCCCAGCTTAGTTTTGTATTTTTAAATGACAGAGAAACATGACAGAGTTAAGTCAGTATCCACAAGATCCTTATTAGTGTCTTTAATTACTAGTTGGAATAGAAATTTTCAATTTTTATCAAAATGTTCCTTATCTGAGTATGGTTAAACATCCACAAAGCTTATGAACTAGGAAAAAAAAAAGAAAACTAATTTCATCTTAATTTTTCTGGGCTTCAGGATGAGTTCAAGACAAATGTCTAATCAATCTACTCATTGACTAATTATTATTGACTGAAGATAATTACCTTTAAAGAATCCTTTATCTTTTTATGCTTATTCTAGGACCTTTCAAGGGGTGTATAACTAGACAAACAATTCAAGACATGTCCCCGAGATAGATTTATTCAGTATAAATGGATACCATTAATCTCTTCTGGACATTTGGCTAGGCAGACAATTTTTGCTTAAGTGTGCTGAGCAGACTTGCAGGGATGCGCATAGCCTAGCCCTGACATTTGAGTTTAGTAAAGAGCATCCTCCATTCCTGCAGGAGATGAGAAGGAAAACTTGATATATGAAAGTCTTTGCCATTATCACTCATCAGCATCTTCATCAAGTGCTATGTCTGAGGGACTAGAAGTGGTAGAACAGGACTGGAGCCTTCCAGTTGTCACTGGATTTTTCTCTTGGGAAGAGAAAATAACAGTAAACAATAACACTCTAAAGACACTCATCTTGCATTTTAATATAAATAATACACCCTAAAAACATTTTCAAAACTGACTTAAGGTTGTCTTGCTATCCACGGCATTGGAAAGGAATTACCCAGATGATCTGAGGTGAAATGACTTAAGCACCCAACATTATTAAACAAAATTTGACTATGTTCTGTTCAAAGATTTAAATCAGAAAGTACATTTGAGAGGGATAAGGAATGTGAGATTCTTGTGTTCTGGAACAATGACTCGGTGCACTTATCTTTCATAGTGTTGTACATCTCTGGGACTGAAGCCAACAGAATTTACACAGTGAAACTTCAGACAACACACTTCTAACTGCTTCAGTACACACATATTGTTAACTCCTGCAGTACAACATCCTATAGAAACTAACCTGTCTTGTCTTTATTATTACAATAGAGGAATTCAAAGGATTCAATTATTGCACCCTGTCCCTCTAGCATATATGTAGCCATTTTGTTCCCTGCTGGCTTGCTTAGCCACTTCATATGATTGTTGTAATACACCTGCCAGTCACTGACATGGAAAAATAAGATAACTCAGAGCAGGGTCATGCTGACCACACACCCTGTTGTGTTCTGTATGTTATGCGATTTTTTTCATTTTTTTTAGTTTATTGCCTCCACATTTTCTTTTTTTTTTCTTTTTTCTTGGCTATTTTATTTATTTACATTTTAAATGTTATCGCCTTTCCCAGTACCTCCCCCCAAAAACTCCTTATCCCTTCTCCTCTCTACCTGCTTTTATGAGGGTGTTCCCCCACCCACCCACCCATTCCTGCTTCCATGCCCTTGAATTCCCCTACAATGGGGAATCGCGCCTTCACAGGACCAAGGTCCTCTCTTGCCCAACAAGGCCATTCTCTGCTACACATGCAGGTGGAGTCATGAGTCCCTCCATATGTACTCTTTGGTTGGGTTGTTTAGTCTCTGGGAGCTTTGGGAGGGGGTCCTGTTGGATGATATTGTTGTTCTTCCTATGGTGTTCCAAACTCCTTCAGCTCCTTCAGTCTGTTTGCTAAGTCCTCCCTTGGGGACCCCATTGGGGACTCAGTGCTCAGCCCAATGGTTGGCTGTGAGCATCCACTTCTGTATTTGTCAGGCTCTGGAAGAGCCTCTCAGGAGACAGCTATATCAGGCTCCTGAGGTTTCTTAATCTTAAGAAATACCACATTTTCTGTATCCATTCCTCTGTTGAAGGACATCTGGGTTCTTTCCAGGTTCTGGCTAGTATACATAAGGCTACTATTAACATAGTGGAGAATTTATCTTTATTACATGTTGAAGCATCTTCTGGGTATATACCCAGGAATGATATTTCCAGGTGCTCTAGTAGTACTGTGCCCAATTTTCTCAGGAACTGCCAAATTGATTTCCAGAGTGCTTGTATCAGCTTGCAATCCCAACCACAATGGAGTGTTCCTGTTTCTCCTCAACCTCACCAGAACCTGCTGTCACCTTAGTTTTTGATCCTAGCCATTCTAACTGATGTGTGATAGAATCTCAGGGTTGATTTGATTTGCATTTCCCTGATGACTAAGGATGTCGAACATTTCTTTAGGTGCTTCTCAGCCATTCAGTGTTCCTCAGTTGATAATTCTTTTTTTATTTCTGTACCCCATTTTAACAGGGTTATTTGGTTCTTTGGAGTCTAGTTTCTTGAGTTCTTTGTATATATTGGATATTTAACCCTCTATGGAATGTAGTATTGGTAAAGATCTTTTCCCAATCTGTTGGTTGCCATTTCATCCTATTGACAGTGTCCTTTGCCTTATAGAAGCTTTCCAAATTTATGATCTCCCATTTGTTAATTCTTGATCTTAGAACATAAGTTATTGGTTTTATGTTCACGAAATCGTCCCCTTTGCCCATGTGCTCGAGGCTCTTCCCCACTCTCTTTTCTATTAGTTTCAGTGTATCTGGTTTTATGTGGACATCCTGGATCCACTTGGACTTAAACTTTGTATGAGGAGATAAGAATGGATGAATTTGCCTTCTTCAACATACTAACTGCCAGTTGAGCCAGCACCATTTGTTGAAAATGCTGTCTTTTTTCTACTGTATGTTTTTTACATAATGGAGTACTACTCAGCTCTTAAATGCAATGAATTCATGAAATTCATAGGCAAATGGATGGAACTAGAAGATATCATCCTGAGTGAAGTAACCCAATCACAAAGAACACACATGGTATGTACTCACTAATAAATGGATATTAGTCCAGAATGTTGGAACACCTAAGATACAATTCACAAACCACATGAAACTTATGAAGAAGGAAGACCAAGATGTAGATACTTCAGTCCTTTTTAGAAGAGGAACAAAATACCCATAGAAGGAATTACAGAGACAAAGTGCAGAGCAGAAACTGAAGGAATGACCATTCCTAGACTGACCTACCTGGGGATCCATCCATATACAGTCACCAAACCCAGACACTATTGTGGATGCCAGCAAGTACTTGCTGACAGAAGCCTGTTATAGTTGTCTCATGAGAGGTACTACCAATGCCGGACAAATACAGAAGCCGATGCTCTCAGCCAACCATTGGACTGAGACAGGGTCCACAATGGAGGAGCTAGAGAAAGGACCCAAGGAGCTGAAGGGGTTTGCATCCCTATAGGAGCGACAAAAATATGAACTAACCAGTGCTCCCAGATATCCCAAGGACTAAACCACCAATTAAAGAATACACAGGGTTGGTCTCATGGCTCCAGCTGCATATATAGCTGAGGATGGCCTTGTTGGTCATCAATGGAAAGAGAGGCTCTTGGTCCTGTGAAGGCTCTATGCCCCAGTGTAGGGGAAGTCCAGAGCCAGGAGGCAGGAATGGGTTTGTTTGTTGAGCAGGGGGAGAAAGGAGGGTATAAGGGATTTTCAGAAGGGAAACCAAGAAAGGGGATAACATTTGAATTGTAAATAAAGAAGATATCTAATTAAAAAACAAAGGAAAAGAAATTCCATAACTATAAGCTTCATGTAGGACCCATCAAATTAAAGGTCAATATGAAGTTTTATGTCTAAAAGGGCTTGAGTCAAGGCCAACCATGGGGCAGCAGTTCCAGCACCTTCATATGACTGCATTGTGACTTTTGTGGTTTTGGACTTCATAAGCTGACATAGAAGAATGTCAGAGGTTGTAACCTCAGCCCCTGAATTCTGAGCTATGGCCCTGATCTATTGCTCTGAAAGTGCGCATTCAATAAAACATCCCTCTCTGACTGGGAACAACATTCACATGGTTTGTGAACCACTACTGAACCCTAACACAATTAATATGTTTCTAAGGTGAAATTTGTACCTATTTGTAAACTACATAAATTTTAAAGACAAAAACACAAAGGAGTAATATAACATGCTATTTCAAAATCCAGTATATTACATTGTATACCATGATATGTGTGTATACACACACACACACACACACACACACACACACACACACATGAGAGGGATAGAGAGAGAGAGAGAGAGAGAGAGAGAGAGAGAGAGAGAGAGAGAGAGAGAGGAGGGAGGGAGAGAGAGAGAGAGAGAGAGAGAGAGAGAGAGAGAGAGAGAGAGAGAGTGTTCAGGCTGTCAAAGAATAAAATTTCAGATGAAATATACTGATATCAGAACTTTCGATAGGGAACTGTGATCAATATTAATAACTTTATTAGGTGACAATGTAATGTATGAAGGGTTAAGTGGAATTACTTGTTATCATTTCCTGAAGTTAACACATTGTCCTGTATGCATGTTTATGTAAGAGTACAAGATTCTCTGCAACTAGAGTTACAGTCAGCTGTGAGCTGCCATGTGGGTGCTGAGAATTGAATCTGGATCTTTTGGAAGAGCAGTGAGTACTCTTAACCTTTTAATTGCTGAGCCATCCCTCGCCCTTACATTCTAGTGTCTTTAGGCTACCAAAAGAAGAACATAAATATCAACCCAGCCCCAAGTTCTTTACCTATAATGGTGCTCTGTCTGTAAAAATATGCTAGGGCAGTAGTGGCACTAACTTTGTGGGATCAACCAACCAATGTCTTATTTGACTTAAGAACCACACGACAAGACCGAACTAATACCTTTCAGTTTCTCTTTTGTATCCAAACTAGAAAGTTTGCTGTTTCCAAGCCACTAACACTAAGCTACCTTGAGATCTATGCCCCATACAACTAAGCAAGTATACTGGTTGGATACTTACATATAATTTGAACTGTAAGACATTTCAAATTAAGGTGTGAGTGGAATGAATTCATAAAATAAATTTGACCTAATTCAACTTTGTGTTCCCTTGCCTATTATTTATCACCCTTTTTACCATTGAAAAACATGTTTCTCAGGTTCCTGTCTATGGATCTATTAGCAAAATACATTTTTCCCTAAGTAGATCCTAGTGTTTGTACATGGCCTATATCTTTGCAGAAAAGAAGAATATAAAGTGTGTGTCCAAAAATTTCAGCATTGACTTGCATGGTGAATGACTTAGAGGAGACTATTAGAATTTCCAAAGAAAATGCTGGTTTTACCCTTTTACATGGGAACTACTTCCAGTGCTTTCCCAGTGAAGAGAAAGAGACCTCTTCTAATAAGAAAAAATATTCATAACTAAGAATATCAATGTTACCATGGCAAGAAAAAGTATTCATATCTAAGAATATCAATGCTACCAAGTCTATTAGAGTCTTTCTATATAAATCTACCTCCTTTCTAGGAGCCTTCTTTAACAAAACCCTCTTTTAAATAGTAGGTATCCTATAATATTATGGATTTTAGTTGCATTGTAATTCAAGCTATTACAATATTCATTTGTGAGTGATATTTTAAGAATCTTTAACTATGTGAATAATGAGGATAAGTGCCTCTATAGCAGACCTGGAAGCTTTCAGGTCCGTTGAGTAGCGTTTGGGATAGATATGTTCATCACTGAGTACATTATTTCTGTTTGCATTTTATCTACAATGTTAACAATAAACTTCATTATATTGAGTATTTTAGCAAAAATGTTACAACATATTATATGGATCATGCCATGGACAATTAGATCTCTCTTTGCTACTAGAAACATAGTTATTAACATCTTAAAATCAAATCAAATAAGAGAATCAGTTCCAAAACCTACAAGAACAATTCAAAAATTTATCTTTAAGACACTGTTCATTTACACAGTTTTCTAAAGATAAAATATGATTTTAAAAGACTCTCTCAAGAAACAAGAAAATGATTAGGATGTTTGTATGCAAAGAAAAATATACAAAATTTCTGGCTTACATGATTATGAAAGCTTCTACAGCCTGAATGCTGGTTTCCCCTAACAACTTTATTTTCTAATGTCATAATACTGGGGTGTTAATTATCTCATCATACAGGAACTCTCATAAGAGAGAAAAGTGTCCATATAAGAGAGCCTGGATAAAAATCATAAATATGTTTTAGTGTTTCTTATAAATGAGGAAAGAACAAGAAGTTGCCATTTAAGAACACACTCTACTCTAACACCTGCTGCCCAAGAACACTGACATTGGCCCCTGAATTGTGATAAAAAATATTTTTTATAAGCAAGCAGTCTTGTGGAATTTTGTTAATTTCTTAGACAGAATGTAATTTATGAAGTCTAAAATCTTATAGCAATGCTAGTCTAATTCTTAAGTGTCTCAGTCCAAAATGTCACAGGATGACTCTCTAAAAACCATTAATTCCAAGAGTCAAGAAGGACTGATATTCTAGTGTGAGTTTGAGTCCTAGGAAACAAAGAAATACCTATGGCTCAGTTAATAGTAAAAGCTCCTCCTCCACGGTATAGGATCAACCTTTTTATTGAGTTCAACCTTTATGAAATAAGAACTAAGTAGTAGGAAATGCTTTATATAATCCACTGACTTAAAAATTAAGCTTTATCTAAAAATGTGCTCAGACATATGCCCAGAATAATGGTTCATTCATTAAATGCTCAAGAATTTCTCTTCCTGTATCATTCAAATCAGTGCATAGGGAAGTTATCATGAATTAATGGGTTACATGTAAGTAGGTATATAGATGAACATATACTCAAAAAGATGATAAGTATACCGTTACATAGGTAGATAAATAAATATATAGTTTATAGATAGAAAGAGAAAAGGAGAGTAGGTGCTGGAGAGATGGCTCAGAATCTGAAAAACAGTAAAGGACTCCTCTAGAGGATCCAAGGTCAGTTCCCACCATCTACAGCAGGTGGCTCACAAATATCAATAACTCCAGGTCTAGGAATAATCTGATGCCTCAGTCCTCCAATGACACCAGCTATCTCTTGTATATTCATGTCTACCCTCCAGCTATCCACACATATATGTATTTTTAAATAATAAATATATTTAAAAAGAAAAAAAATGAAGTGTACAGTTTCCTTGCCTCAGTAATATAGCCTAGAGAGTATATAACCTCTAAGTCTCCTTCTTGAACACTAGTTCAATATCAGGAAATGCTGTACAAGATAGAAAAGGTGGGAACAACCCATACTTGTACTTAGACCTGATGCCTGAGAATCACAATAACAATCATGACAAAATGTTCCTAAAAGTTGAAAGAAGTTGTACTCATAACCCGGCAATAAACTAGAACTGTCTAATTAGTCTAAAGATCCTATCAAAGGGACAAAAACATTTCTGGTACTAGAAAACTACCTAACTTTTCTGGGATAATTAGGTCGTGAATCTTAAAAGAGAATCTACTTTACTAAGCTACTATATTTCATAACTGTAACCTAGTACTTATCTTTATGCCCATAAATAAGGATAGCTCTCTTTTATAATCAAAGAAAATAATCTTTGTAGTAAACCAAAACTATTATAGAAAATCACAAGTAGTTAAAAGTACAGATAACCTTTACACACAGTTTCTGCAACAAATCTTGCAGAACATGAAAGAGTGAAGAGAGAGATTGCAATATCCAGAGAACAAGAAAATCTGCAATGAAATTGTGTCTCTTAGAAAACTCAGGCAAGTCGCACCCAGGATAATTCAGCAACATGGCTGCCAAAATAAGATTTGATAATGAACACACAAATAGTTGTGCTGTCATAAAAGGGGTAAAATCTCATAGAAGCGTATACCTGGAAAAACTTATAGACAACTTAGGGCTCCTGAGTCATTTCCAGAAGTGAGCACCTAAATGGTTACTTAATTTCAAGTGATCAGTCTTAAAAGCATATACATATATGCTTATATATATAACAGTGAAAATTAAAGAAAAAGAAGTGAGTTTGAGAAGGGTTGAGAGGGAATATAACATAAGAGAGGCTGGAGAGATCTTTGTTGCATTTTTAGACTGGATCTAATTTTCATAGATTTTAATATTTTTATTTAGTGAATAATTATATGACTTTGAAAAGTTTTCCTAACAAAGTGTGTTTTCTCTTTAAGGAAACATCTTTGGGTCCAATTCTCTTGAAAAGATGAAAGAGATCATGCATTGAATTTCCATTGCCTTTGACATTAGGTCTATTGACTTTTCTTGAAAGATGTTTATATGTATCCATTTTACTGCTTTCTAGAGAGGAGTGTATAATTAATTATTGACATTCTGATGCATGCATTAAAACTGAAGACTTACTTTTCTCATTTTGAAAATAATAAAAAATAAAATATTGGGAGTCTCTTGCCATTTATAACAATGTTCATTTACTCCTATATTCTGCTTCAAAGCAGATCATGATTAATTTATTGCAAAGACCTATTGAGGATTTCTTGTAATTATAATTAAACACTTTTTTGTATGAGGTTTTGAAAAAGATGATTTATTTTGAAGCCAGGAGACTGTCTTGTGCGACCAACATTAAGGCAAATTTCTTCACTGAAATAGATATTACCCAATGTTTACTTGAATAAAAAATCACAGATTACCTTTTAAAAAATCAGTTATAGATTATCATCCTATCCCCTGGTTTATGTACATGGACATTATTCCTCCATTTTTTGTATACAAGGGAATCATATGATTAGGAGTAAGGAGTTAGTTTACCTACCAGTGGAAATCTTTATTTATCACCTCATATTGTCCTTTCAGCTCATATAGTACAGAATTTGATGTGCATAGATACATTTGAATTCCACAAAATGAAAATTAATTAATTTCTACTTTTTGTTCTCTGTTTTTCCCAAGAGCTTCAGCTGTGAATTGGACTATTATGATACCAAATACAAGAGAAATAGCATGAAATATGTTTTGTGTCTAACTGTGTCCATGATAAGGTATATCCCAGTTGAGCATAAAATTGTGAAAAATAAAATTATCTGCAAAATGAGAAGGTCTGAAGCCTTAACCTGTTGGTTCTTAGTTATATAATCCATAACAATATAATCTTCTCCTTCTAAAATATGGATAAAATAGTTACTCCTATGACAATATTGCACCATCAAGAGACATAAATGGGTTAACAGAAATATAATGCTATACTGCTAACTCTTTTATAATATTCAGTATGTAACTTATAGAGTTTGTTATTATATGAAGTAATAGATTGACTTTTACATTGTATATTTGTATATTACGAATGAGCATTATTTTTCAGTAATTTTTTTTGTTTGTTCTTTTTTTTCAGTTAATTTTTAAGGGTGTTCTTGTTCAAAGTATGTAGACATTGTCATGAATTATCTCATCAAATTATAAAAATGGAACTGGACAGTATAGGAGACTTAAAGTTTTCTCATGTGTATTTCATACATACCGTTATATAACGCTGATTTAGAAAAAAACAAAAAATAAATTTCTTATAATTAAAATAAAGTTGTAAGGTAATAACTAATTGTGTTATTGAAGTCCTTGGAATCAGAAATGCATGTTTCATAGCTCCATTTATTGAAAGTCACATTACTTTATTTACTATATGTTATATATATTATTTACTATATGTTAAAAAGTATGTATGTGACAGAAAGTAAAATGAATTTAGTCATTTAAGTCAACATCACTGTCATTTTAACCAGTAAAATTTAATACTTTACTGAAAATGTTAATACATGTTGAAAAAAAAAAACACCTAATATTGTTAAAAATTACCAACTGTCTCAGTTAGGGTTTTGTTGCTGTGAAGAGTCACTATGACTAAGACAACTCTTATAAAGAAAAAAATATTTAATTGAGGCTGGATAAAAGTTTCAGAGATTTAGTCCAGTTTGATCGTGGTGAGAAGCACAGCAGTATCTATCCAGACATTATGTTGGAGAATGAGCTGGCTGTTCTACACATTGATACAAAGGCAGCAGAAAAGGATTGTGTTCCACACTGTGTGTAGCTCAAGCACAGGATTTTACCACTCCCACAGCTAGACAGGAAGGCCACAACTAGTCCAATAATGCCATATCTCCTAATAGTGCTACTCACTATGGGCTTATGGGAGCAAATTATATTCAAAATGCCACATTTTTCACTCCCTGGCCTCCGTAGGTTTGTAAGCATGTCTTAATGCAAAATGCATTTATTCCAACTCTAAAAGTTCCCATAGTCTATAAAAGTTTCAACCCTGTTTAAAAATCAGAAGTTCAAAGTCTCTTCTGGGATTCATGTAATCTCTGAAATTCCCTATTATTTATATATATGTAAATATACACATATATGTATATATACATACATACACATATATACACACATATATACATATGTATATATACATATACATATGTGTGTATATATACATATGTGTAATATATATATTATATGTATGTCACATACTTTCAATATATCATGTAGGATAACATTGCCATTCTAAAACATAGGAAAGGGAACACAGTGAAGAAAGACTGGACTGAAGCAATAGCAACAACTAACTGGTCAAACTCCAACTCTGCATCTCCATGTGTAATATCTAAACATTTTTCAGATCTCCTGTGTCTTTCAGCTTTGGTGACTACAAAACACCTCCCCCCCCAGGCTTGTTGCACTCCCTCTTAGCAGCTTGTCTTGGGTGGTATCCCATGGCTCTAGAGTCTCTAAGCTCCTGGGGTATCCAAGGCAATCCACACTTTACATTCCCAACTTCACACAATGGTCTCTCTGGGTCTCCATGTAGAGACCCCCCCTGTGACATAACTAGCCACAGTAGCTTTCATTAATCTATGAGGAAGATTGCATAACACCTTTCATAAAATGGTCTCTCTGGGCCTCTATGCAAAGGCAGCACTGTCACATGCCTGGCTTCAATGGCATTTCTTATTAATGGATGTCAATGTTATGACCCCTTTCTTCTATCCTTGCTTCTAAATCCAGAAACATGTGACCAAAAGCTGCCAAGTTCTACTGCTTTCAGGAACTGGAATATGGCCCCCTTATTCAATTACATTTTCACTAGTTTTCTGTTTTTAATGGTTTCCTTCACTGCCTAAGGTTGACTGTGAATAATCTAACATGTTAGTCTTTGGGGTATGTAGATTTCAAAACATTGGGCTAAAGTAGTCTTGAAATGACATAAATAGAACTTACTTGGCCATTTTTATTAAGAGCTTGGCTGAAAGACACTAGAAATCACAGTATTAAGGTCTATGGAAGCTAAACACATTAAGCTCCATAGTTTAGCAAAGACATCTAGTTGGAGCTTATTTTTGTGTTGCTTTGATGAAGAATCTGTCCATCTTCTGTGTTTATTCTAAGAATTTGCCTGGAGCTAAAGTAATTTTTTTGGGAGGGGTTGGAGAAATTTCAAGACCACATAATAGAGAGTGTGGAGCAGATTTATTACTGATGACTCTTATTTTATGAAATTAAACTATGGTTAAATAATTTTCGCAGTCCATTTCCTTTATCTAATTGGTTTGGTGGCCTGGCCCCTCTATTACTCAGGGTTCTCTAGAGTAATGGAATTTAAAAAAATGAATCTCTCTATATGCACACACAAAAACATATACACATTATACACTAATATGTGTGTGTGTGTGTGTGTGTGTGTGTGTGTGTAAAAGCTGTGGGTATGGGAGTGACTTACAGGCTGAGATCCAGATTATACATCAATGGTAAGCTATGAACAAAAAGTCTAAGAATCTGGAAGTTTCTCAGTCCATGATGTTGATGTCTTAGCTAGTCTTTTGCAAATGCAGGGATTTGCCCAGGTGGTGGTGGCGCATGCCTTTAATCCCAGCACTTGGGAGGCAGAGGCAGGCAGATTTCTGAGTT
>NW_022196912.1:63624775-63638792 GCF_008632895.1 Mastomys coucha
AAAAAAAAAAAAAAAAAAAAAAAAAAGAAAAGAAAAGAATAGAGTTAAGTGTAAGCAGGCAAAGAGCACACGTTTTATAATGGGTTGCAGTAGAAAGAATGGTCGAGATAAAAAGGTGAATCTTTCCATTTCAAGATCCAAATGAAAAGCATGTTTCTTCTTCCATCAAGATATGGATTAAAAGGGGATCTACCTGCTTCAAAGTAAGCAAAAATCTTGCACGTGTGCCATCCATTTTTGGATTTTAATTAACTGCCCATGTAATCATATTGAGAATCAAAAATAATATTCACTTCACCAATTCCCTTCATAATTCATGGCTTCTTATTCTTTATCTATTATATATATATGTATATATATATATATATATATATATATATATATATATATATATATATATATATATATATACATAAATATTTGCAACTTGCTTTCCTGGTGGTTTAGTATGGCTTGTTCACATGGCTTTTAGAGATGAACAGATAATTTGGTATTCGATAACTGTTTAGGATATGCTTTCCTTAGGAAGCCCAATTATACCACTCAGCAGTTTTTATGTCTCTGTAGTTCTTTATTGAGGGAAGGGGCTTCATGCAAATTCCCTGAACCATGACAGTATGCCAACTAGTGTTGTCATTGTTCAGATAATATTTAAGTAGTCACATTTTTTTTTGTTTTTTTTTTTGTTTGTTTGTTTGTTTTTTGAGACAGACTTTCTCTGTATAGTGCTTGTTGTTCTGGAACTCACTCTGTAGACCATTTCTTGAACTAAGAAATCCACCTGCCTCTGCCTCCCAAATGCTGGGATTAAAGGCATATGCTACCACTTGAAATTGCATGGGTGTAATTTCTGTCTCATAGCAAGAAGACAGCCAACTCCTTGGTTCCTCTGCTTCTAACAACCTCTGTGCTCCCTCTTTCATGGTGTCCTCAGAGACTTAGAGGTTGTACTGTAGATGTGTCAATGGCTATTGTTACCCAGTCATTTTTTCTGTGTTTTGACTAGTTGTGACTTATGTAATGATATTCATTTTTGATGAATGATGAGAACTATGCTTGCATATGGGTATAAGGCTAAGTATTTACAATGACGTTAAGAATTATACTGCTTTGGAAAGTGGCTATAACAGTATCTGCTCAGATCTATGATCTTGGAAGCCACATGATGTTGTATAGGTTTAGATTACCAGGCATGATTTCCCTTGACTACACCTCAAGTACAATATTTTTTGGTTGTTTCTGCCAAAATAAGAGTGCTACTCTTGCAGTTTTAGGTATATCTTGTCATATTCATTATTGTTGTAATTCATAGGAATCAAGTCTGCTTAGAGCTATAAAATGATTTTTTCCTTTGGTAGCTTAAACAACACTGTAATGTGTGATGGAAGCTATCCTTGGAGAGAAGGCTTTCAGGTCAAATCTATTGTGATTCATGACTGCTGGTATTGTAACAAAGTAAATAATACCTCAGCAATAGGATTTATCTTCAAATTTGGGGCCAACAAAGGATGACAACAATAGGCTCTATAGTTCTGAGAGTTCCTTGTACTTCACTGACCAACAACACAAAAGAATGATTCTCATACCTAAAACTGTGATTTCTGTAATATAATCTATGACTCTTTAGGGGAACATTTGCACCAGAAGAGATACAATCACCCACTCAATCAGTATTAACATATGTAATTTTATGAAATAGCTTAGTTAGAGGTTCTTTTGCTGTGATGAAATACCATGACCAAAACATAAGCTGTGGAGGAAATAGTTTATTTCCATATTACTGTTTATCATCTAAGGAAACCAAAACAGGAACTCAAGTATGGCAAGGATGTAGAAACAGGAGCTAATGAAGAAGCCATGAGGGGTGCAGCTTACTTACTTACTATCCATAGCTTTGCTCAGCCTGCTATCTAATAGAACTAAAGAATGCCAGCCCAGAGATAGGACGACATAAAATGGGCTGTATCCAAACTCCAACATCAACCATTAATTAAGAAAGTGCCTTCCAGCTGGATCTTACAGAGGCATTCTTTTCAATTGCAATTTTGATATGATTCTAGTTTATATAAAGATGACATAAAATTAGCAAGGATCCTACCAAATTCAAAATATTATAGATGTTTTAAACAAATAAGCCATCTATGAATATAAAATTTAATATTCTTATAACAATACATTATATTTATCATGGACTATAACATAATTCATTACAGATAATGAGTAAAGGGTTCTCTAGATGAACAGAATTAATATAGATATATAAAAAAGTGAATTTGTTTGTTTATATACTATGTTCCAGTTAGTTGAACAATCATTTTCTAGTAATGGAATGTCTAAATATAAGTATTTTTCAGTCCTTAAGGCTTGACATCTCAGGAGGTATTTAGTATATGCCAGAATCATGAAGAAGTGGGATCTAATACCAGTGAAGTGAAGTACTTGCCAGCAAAAGGGAGACCAAGCAGGCAAAGAGTGAAAGAACTTCTTCCATTCATTCCTATGGCTTCTTTCATATAAGATGTCTTGATTAATGTAGTAGAATTTTAATCCAGCAACTTGGCTCCTATGATCACATCAAAAAACCTTCTAGGTCTGTGTGTTCCAGCTGAAATGCTGAGACATCCTTATCACACATAATCCCTCTGGCTAGAATCTTTTAGAGCATACCTTTAATCCCAAACAATGAAATATAATTGAGAGGCTGACAAATCCGAGAGTTGACATAATGCATCAGAGATAGAATATATTCATCTCTCAGGAGAAATCTGTTTAACAGCAGAACAGGGAGAGAGTGTTCAGTCAGTTCATCAGTAAGATGGGAATCAGAGCAATGAGTATAGTACAGTGCAGTTGAGTTCATTTGTGAGTTCATGCATTTCAGTGCAGGTCAGCAACTGAAGCCAGTGACTAAAAAGGGGTAAGAATATTAGAACAAAGTGCCAGTTAGCTTGAGGCCAAGCAGAGAAATTTGATGAGAAGTTGAAAGAAGACAGATTGAATTAGTCAATTTAGAGAATTTTGAACCAGAACACCTGAGTTGAACCAGCCAGCCACAATTCAAATAGAACTAGAAAGGGTGAGCATATTCAACATTAAGCCTCTGAGATGACAATTATATCAGGTGAATTAAAGTTACTTTTATAGATTAAATGTGAACATTCATACCTCAAAGCATCTGGATTGAAGATCTATATTCCCATCTCAAAAGATACTGACTAAAAGTGGGTCTTCCCACTTCAAGTGATCAAATGCACAAAGAAATATTCCTTGTAGTTATACATGGCAACTTGAGTTTTAGTTAATTCCTGGGTGGTCAAGTTGACAAGAATAGCCAGCATATTGTCCTCCTCTTTTCTCCTGTTTTATGTGAAAACTCTATTGTGGTAGTAATGTTCATTCAAAAAACATAACCTACCACTATTTTATTCATGAGAGAAATGACTAAAAACAGCTAAGAGCAAAAGAGTAGAACTCAGATCCACTGGCCAAGCAATTTTTTCTCTCTTTAACTCCAAGGCACGATATCCACAGAATGTATGTTCTTCATGAGCTAAGGAGGATTTCGCAGAACCACCCAGGCTGTGTCCTCATTTCTACTAGAATACAATGTTCTATAGGTTTGCATTCATAAATCTTAGTTCATCCCTAGCACAAATTCCCAGGCTTTTGATATTTCTTAGCTCTGATTCAACAGAGGACATTCAGGGAAATATAGCTTTCTTTTTTTGTTTTCACTTCTGCAGTTTATTTTTTTAAATATTCTTTTCTTTTCTTTTCTTTTTATTAGATATTTTCTTTATTTACATTTCAAATGATATCTCCTCCACCAGTTTCAAATCTGGGAAAGAAAAACTTGTTCCCTGCATTTTGTGGGTTTTTTTTTTTTGACTGTTGTGTCAATGTTTTCTATGGTATCTTCTGTACCTGAGATTCTCTCTTCTATCTCTTGTACTCTGTTGGTGATGCTTGTATCTATGGTTCCTGACTTCTTTCCTAGGATTTCTATCTCCAGAATTTTCTCTCTTTGTGATTTCTTAACTTTTTTCTACTTCCATTTTTAGGTCCTGGATGGTTTTGTCCAATTCCTTCACCTGTTTGGTTGTGCTTTCCTGTAATTCTTTAAGGGATTTTTTGTGTTTCTTCTTTAAAGGCTTGAACCTATTTACCCATGTTCTATAATTCTTTAAGAGATTTATTCATGTCCTTCTTAAATTCATCTATCACCATCATGAGATATGATTTTAGATCCAAATTTTGCTTTTCAGGTGTTTTGGGATATCCATGACCTGCTGTAGTGGGAGTACGAGGTTCTGATGAAGTCAAGTAGTTTTGTTTTCTGTTGGTAAGATTCTTGGATTTGCCTTTTTCCATCTGTTGATCTCTTGAGTTAGATGTTCTTACTGTCTCTGACTGGAGCTTATTCCTTCTGTGGGTCTGTAAGCCTGTGTCAACACTTCTGGGAGATCAGCTTTCCTCTGGTAAGACCTGTGCACAGATGGCTGTGGATCAGTTGTCCATCCTGAGTCCTGGGGTCATAGCACACCCTGGAGACAGGCTCCCTGCTCACTGGAAAGGTGCAGAGAGGGCTGTGGATCTGCTGTCCCTCCTAAGTGTAGAAGGAGGATAAAAGGAACCTCTCCCAGTTGCCCTGCAACTTCTGAGTCCCATGCCTCCTAGCTAGCTGGTCCTGCCTGAGTCCCTGTGTTAGAGCACTCCCTGGAGACTAGCTCTCTGTTAGCTCTCTGGGAAAGGGGCAGAGAGCATATTATTTCTTTAATACAAGATTTTAAAAATATATACATTACTAATCATAAAAATAATATAAAAATCATGGATTACAAAGTACAACACCAGCCTGAGATTTGTCTGTTCAAATGAAAGCAAACAGAATACATTATTGATATAAGTTTGATTCAAATCCTTTTATGGTCAAATATGTTTAACAGAGTACAATCCATGACACAACAAATGTGTTAAAGATCCTTGATGACAAGTGTGTAACATTTTCATGAACAAAAAGTTACTACTATTGTCTTGAGTATACAAAGTATGGAGGTTGGTACATCTGAGTGAATAGTAAACTTTCATGTTGCAAGACTGACCATGCCTGCCCATATTATTGATAGCATGCTTTTGTTTTATCAGTTCCTAAAGCAGTTATGCTTGAAAAAAGGGAAAAATGCTTTCTTTTGCTGTTTTGGTACTTCATGCTTTATGAGTTTCATACTCCACCACAAATATATTTGTCATGCTTTGCAAATCTTTAAGCAGTTTGGATGGAATATAGCAGCTGATGGGAATAGGCCCATCTTTTTTACAATGGGGATGTGTGTGTGTGTGTGTGTGTGTGTGTGTATGTGTGTGTGAGAGAGAGAGAGAGAGAGAGAGAGAGAGAGAGAGAGAGAATTCCTAGAAATCCCAACACTTTCAGCTCATTTGTCTCATTCATACCATCTGTGATAGTGTTAAGAACATATTTCATCTACATAAATTTACAGATATATATACTTCATTTTTCTGAATATGTTACCAATTATACTGAGCTGTAAGATACTCAAAATATTTTCAGTTTATCAAGTTAACACATATGCTTATTTTTGTCCAATTTTGAAATAAATTTATTCATTTAGCTATTAAATTATTTTATTTATCAACACTCCAATTGTTGCCTTACTACCTGGCCCCCCATCCCTGAGTTCTTCACCCTATCCTCCTTCTCCTTTGCTTTGGTGAGGGTGGTCCCTCCCACACCTCTCCATTTCTACCTCAGCACCACCAGAATTCCCCCTTCCCTGGGGCATGAAGTTTCTACTGGATTAATAGCATCCTCATCCACTGATGTCAGACAAGGGAGTTACATATAGACCAGCCCATGTATGTCCTTTGGTTGGTGACTTAGTCTCTAGGAGGTCTGAGAGGTCTGGGTTAGTTAAGACAAACAAGTTAGAAACCTTCCTTTAAACAAATGATAAATGGGCTGAGAAAGAAATTAGGGAAAAAGAAACAACACCCTTCATAATAGTTACAAATAATATAAAATATCTTGGTACAACTATAACCAAACAAGTGAAAGATCTGTATGACAAGAACCTTAAGTCCCTGAAGAAAGAACTCTAAGACCTCAGAAGATGGAAATATCTCCCATGCTCATGGATCAGTAGGATTAACATAGTAAAAATGGCCATCTTACCAGAAACAATCTGCAGATTCAATGCAATCCTCATCAAAATTCCAGCACAATTTTTCACATACATGGTAAGAGTAACTCTCAACTTCATATGAAAAAAAAAAAATAGCAGGATAAAAGAACTTCTGGGGGAGTCACGATCTTTGACCTCAAGCTCTACTACAGAACAATAGTGATAATTTGTACAGAAACAGACAGGTCACGTCAATCAGTGGAATGAAATCGAAGACACAGAAATAAACCCACAAACCTATGGACACTTGATCTTAACAAAGAAGCCAAAACAATACAATGTATGAAAGAATACATCTTTAATAAATGGTGCTGGTTTAACTGGCAGTTTGCATGTAGAAGAATGGAAATTGTTCCATACTTATCACCTTGAACAAAGTTCAAGTCCAAGTGGATCAAAGACACCCACATAAAACCAGATACAATAAATTTAATAGAAGAAAAAGTGAGAAGTGGCCTTGAATGCATTGGAATAGAGGAGAGTTTCCTGAACAGAACACCAGTGGCTCAGGGACTAAGATCAAAAATTGATAAATGGGACTTCATGAAACTGAAAAGCTGCTGAAAGGCAAAGGACACTGCCATTTCAACTATTTCATACTCATATTATTTTTATTGTAGTTTATGTGTGTGTATGTGTGTTTGTGTGTTTCTCTGTGTGTGTTTCTGTGTGTCTATGAAGGTATGCCATATGTGTTGTCATACTAGAAGAAGCCAGGAGAAGGTGTCAGATCACCAGATGAAGATACAGACAGTGCGAGCACCTGACGCAAATGCTAGAAAGTGAACTCTGGTTCTCAGAAACACCATATCCTTGTAAATTTGTTGAGACATTTTGCAACCCCACATAAATATTCTTATTACATTATTGAACGATCTTCTAACATTTTGTTCATTACTAGAAGTACGACAGGTTACAATCATCACTTGACTCACAACTTGGGTATTTACAATTCATTCTTCAAAAAGTTTCTCAGTACCACTCTTTGACCTTAGCCTGATCAGGAAGAAGTTGTCACTAAAAATTTACTCTGGAGAAGTACAGATTTAATTGGAAGTTAATATTGTTGGCCTTAGGTGCATCCATGGGTAGCCAGAATCAGCTCCTGGGCCTAGCAATGAGACAAGTCATCTCTACTGCTGCTCCTGTGTTCACCTATCTCACATGCCTTTATGCCTATGACACATGTGGCAAGTCCCACATAAAAGACTCTTCCCCCAACCCACAGCCCCTTCTCTTGTTCTTCCCTCTCACCCCCACCCTCTCCACACATACACAAAGGCTGCCTCTACCAATAAGACTTCCCACGTGAGACCTAGGGTTTGGTATGATTTGTCCACGATTGTGCCACAAGTTCTAACATTGGTCCTGAGACTCATTCGTGGTAGGCTTCCTGATGCCTTAAGGCACAAAGCCTGTCACCATGTAGAGTGACCCCACCATGTGGAGTGGCCACACCCACATGGGTTAAGCCAAATGGTCCCAAACATCCTGACAAGTCAGTCTGCTACACAGGCTCACTTTCCAGCCACTGGATCGCTAAAACTGTGTGAAAACACCAGCAGATTGGTAAATTTTCTGTCCCAGTTGGCAGACAGGGTCCCTGGTCACAGGAGGGGACTGGCTACCCTCTACTGGTCTAAGGGACAGATTTGTCCACAGTCTTTATGATTTGCCTTCTGGCTGACTCTTTGTTTTAGGACTTCTGTCCTTGGGTGGATCCTCTTCCTCTGCTGTCCAGGAAGCAGTTTTTTCTCTAGATTTCATTCTCACACCACAATGCTGGTAAACTGTTCTTGCTCAGGCCCTGGGCCCACAGTTCATGCATTAGGCCCTCAGCTCCCAGCCAATAGCTTCTGCATGGTGACTAGGTAAATCTAGACTTGGCTGTTTGTTCCAATATTTTATTGATCTACTACTATTTGTTTATCATGGTAAGATTAATCTATCATTATTAGTTTGTTCTCAAGACACTGGTAAGAATACTTTAATAATGTCTCTCACTCAATGGGTACCTCATCTTCAACTGTATCTCCAGGCTCCAAACGGGGGTGCCTCCTTAAAAATCTCAGACCTCCAAACAGACAGTATATACCAGCTGATATGAGGCCCCCAGAAAACATAGAGTAGAGGACTTCTGGGTCTGTGTTCATTCAGAGATGATGCACCTAACCCTCAAGAGACTGGAGGCCCCAGGAAGTTTAGATGTCAGGTGGGGTGGTGAGTGGGGGCATCCGCGGAGACAGGGAGGTGGCATGGGGAAGAGGTGTGTGATGTGGACCATTAGGAGGCTGGATGTGGGGCTGAGAATGAAATATGGAGTGTAAAAATAAACTAATTTAATTAAAAAAATCACAAACCTCCCAAACTAGTGCCTGATATAAAGGCATCCAATCTTACACACATTTGGAATCAGGCCTGGCCTCAGTACCCATTAGATAATGACTCCAAGTGGCACTTTTGATCCTATCCTTCTAAAGGATCTTCATGCATATGGCCAGTGGTCTGGTAAACAGAAGGAGATCCTCTATGTCTAAGAATTTTAGCTCTCTTTGGTCCAAACTCTCTCTTTACTCTTCCTGTCCCCCAACTCAACTCCTTCTAGCTATGAAATCTAAATCAGAAAAAAATTCCTACTCCTCTTGATCCAGCTAATGAACATCTCTCTTACCACATCTGGCCTGCTTCTACAACCTCACCTACTTTCCTAGTCTCCTCTGCTTCCTATTCTCATCAGCCTTCTCCAGAACCTCCTCACTCAACTTCTCTAGACTCAGTGTCTCCTTTGACAGCTACAGGCTACTTCAGTCATCCTATGCTGTCACCTACTTTCACCCCTCCCACTGCTCACTCTAAATCTGCAACCAACTCCCCACTTCTTCGCCTACCCATCCTAACCCAGTGTTAGTCCTTCCTTTAAGGGAAGTTGCTGGGGGTAGATGGTCTAATTATAGTATGGTTCTCTTTCTCACTAAATAAACTCTCTCAGATATAAAAAAAAAAAATCTAGGATCTTATAACTCCACCCTGTCTGCCTTTATTAAAGAATTTCAGTATATCATTCAATTTTATAGCTTGTCTTTCCATCACTTGATCTCCTACATTTGGCCATGGACAACTGAAGGGGCCTGAGCTCAAGCTCTCTCTCTCATTTTTATTTTTTTGGAGTTGATTTTTCTGGTGAATTACAAAATTAACAAATTATCTTATTAAAAAGAATACTACATGTAACTATAGTGATATTTAGCTCTCTCTCACTTTTTTTTTGGACTGATTTTTCTGGTGAATTATAAAATTAACAAATCATCTTATTGAAAAGAATAGTACAAGCAACTATAGTGATATGTATAGTAAAGTCTTTATATCTGCTTTTTCCCCTCAAACTTATTTATTTTTTTCTTGAATATTTTCTTTATTTACATTTCCAGTATTTTTCCCTTTCCAGGTCTCCCCTTCAGAAACACCCTATTATATCCCCCTTCCCCCTGACTCTGTGACAGTGCTCCCCAACCCACCCATTCCCATCATTCGGCTCTGGCATTTCTCTGCACTGGGGCACTGAACACACTCAAGCCTGAGGGGCTCTACTCCCACTGACATCCAACAAGATCACCTTCTGCCACATATGTGGCCAGCTCCATGGGTCTCTCCATGTGTATTCTTTGGTTGGTGGTCCAGCCCCTGAAAGCTCCCTGGGGGTCTGGCCTATCAACACTTTTGCTCCCTCCATGGGGCTGCAAACCCCCTCAACTCCTTCACTCCCCTTCTTCAACTCCTCTACCAGTGAACCCCAAGCTTAGTCAAAGAGTTGGCTGAAAGCTTCCTCCTCTGTATTTGTTAGGCTTTGGGAGAGCCTCTCAAGAGACAGCCATATCAGGCTTCTATCAGCAAGCACTTCCAAGAATCCAAAATAATATTCAGGTTTGGTGGCTGTATATTGGATGGATTTCCAGGTAGTGCAGTGTCTGGATAGCCTTTCTTTCAGCCTCTGCTCCACACTTTGTCTCCATATTTTCTCCTGTGAGTAATTTGTTCACCCTTCTAAAAACCACTGATGCATCCACATTTTGGTCTATCTTCTTCTTAGGCTACAAATGGTCTTGAATTGAATCTTGTGTATTCTAAACTTTTGGGCTAATATCCAATTATCAGTGAGTACATACCATGTTTGTTCCTTTGTGACTGAGTCACCTCACTCAGGATGATATTCTCAAGTTCCATCCATTTGCCTGCGAATTTCATGAAGTCATTGTTTTTAATGGCTGAGTAGTTCTCCATTGTGTAAATGTACCATATTTTCTGAATCAATTCCTCTGGGTTACTTCTAGCTTATGCCTATTAAAATATGGATTCTAGGGGAGCATGTGTCCTTGTTATACATTGGAGTATCTTCTGGGTATATGCTCAGGAGTGATATTGATGGGGCTTCACATAGTACTATGCCCAATTTACTGAGGAGCAACCAAACTGATTTCCAGAGTAGTTGTACCAGCTTGCAATCCCACCAGCAATGGAGGAGTGTTCCTCTTTCTCCACATCCTTGCCAACATCTGCTGTTACCTGAGTTTTTGATCTTAGCCATTCTGACTGGTGTGAGGTGGAATCTCAGGGTAGTTTTGATTTGTATTCCCTGATGATGAAGTATGTTGAATATTTTCTTTAGGTGCTTCTCAATCATTCTGTATTCCAAAGTTGAGAATTCTCTGTTTAGCTCTATATTCCATTTTTTTAATAGGGTTATTTGGTTCTTTGGAGTCTAAATTCTTGAATTCTTTGCATATATTGGATATTAGCTCTCTATCAGATGTAGGGTTGGTAAAGATTTTTTTCCCAATCTGTTGGTTGCTCTTTTGTCCTATTGACAGTGTCTTTTGCCTTACAGAAGCTTTGCAATTCTATGAGGTCCCATTTGTTGATTTTTGAACTTAGAGCATAAGCCATTGATATACTATTCAGGAACTTTTCTCTGATGCCCATGTGTTTGAAACTTTTTCCCACTTTCTCTTCTACTAGACTCAGTGTATCTGGTTTTATATGGAGGTCCTTGATCTACTTGGACTTGAGCTTTATACAGGGAGATAAGAATGGATCAATTTACATTCTTCTACATGTTGACCACCAGTTGAACCAGCATCATTTGTTGAAAATGCTGTCTTTTTTCCACTGGATGGTTTTAGTTCCTCTGTCAAACATCAAGTGACCATGGAGTGTGGGTTCATTTCTGGGTTTTCAATTTTATTCCATTGATCTACCTGTCTATCACTGTACCAATACAATGCAGTTTTTATCACTACTGCTCTGTAGTAAAACTTGAGGTCCAAAATGCTGATTCCCCCGTAAGTTCTTTTATTGTTGAGAATAGTTTTCGCTATCCTGGAGTTTTTGTTATTTCAGATGAATTTGAGAATTTCTACCTCTGAAGATTTGAGTTGGGATTTTGATGGGGATTGCATTGCATCTGTAGATTGCTTTCACCAAGAGTTTACTATATTAATCCTGCCAATCAATGAGCATGGGAGATCTTTCCATCTTCTGAGGTCTTCAATCTCTTTCCTCAGAGACTTGAAGTTCTTGTCATACTGATCTTTTACTTGTTTAGTTAGAGTCACACCAAAGTACTTTATATTGTTTGTGACTATTGTGAAGTGTGTCCTTTCCCTAATTTCTTTCTCAGCCTGTTTATCCTTTGAGTATAGGAAGGCTACTGATCTGTTTGAGTTAAATTGGCATTCAGCCACATTGCTGAAGTTTTTTTTTATCAGCTGTAGGAGATCTCTAGTGGAATTTTTGGGGTCACTTACATATACTATTCTGAAAATTCATCTGAAAATAGTGATATTTTGACTTGTTGACCTGACCACTTCTATCACCATCAGGGAGCCCTGGGTATTCATCTTGGTGCCTAGGCAGCACATCTACTTTATCTTGGACACTGGAGTTACTTACTCAGTCCTGAGGGAGTTTAGGGGACCCACTTCTCATTTTCCTACTCTCAAGATAGGGAACATTTTCACCAACATCACCAGACCCGACCACT
Source organism: Mastomys coucha (assembly GCF_008632895.1). Classification (NCBI taxonomy): domain Eukaryota; kingdom Metazoa; phylum Chordata; class Mammalia; order Rodentia; family Muridae; genus Mastomys; species Mastomys coucha. The sequence continues at coordinate 63,637,013 of NW_022196912.1, forward strand.
TATTTGCATTTTTAGGGGTATTCCTCTCACCCATTCTTTTTTGGTAGAACTAATATGTCCACTCACCTATGGGGTAGGGATTTTCTAGTTAAATTTGGAGCCTCTATTTCTTTTGTAACCCCTATTTGCCAAACCCAAACTTGCCAGTAGTCCCTCTCGTTTGCCTCCTAGCCACACGCCTACTAATTATAACGTACTGCTTTCTTTGCCAGCCTCTCACATAGGTCCTCAAGTCTGGGAAATTCAGAGCCACTCTGTTGCTAAACATCATTCTCCTGTTGTCATCCAATTACAGGATCCTACAAGGTAAATCACCAAAGCTCAATACCTTCTTTCTCTCCAGAGCCTTGGGGGACTTAAGGCTATCATCTCAGACCTCCTAATGCAAACAAACAAACAAACAAACAAAAAACCCATAGCCAGATGCCAGGAGCCAATATAAATTGCTGTCATCCTTATATCCAAAATTCCATCTAAATATTATGACCCCTTTGTCTGCTTCCTCTTTGATCAGACAAAAGACTATTGTAAAAAATGGCCAGATGAATTTGGAGGCTGCCATGTGTGTGTGTGTGTGTGTGTGTATGCGTGTGTGTGTGTGTGTGTGTGTATGTGTGTATGCGTGTGTGTGTGTGTTGTGTGTGTGTGTGTGTGTGGTAAGATGATCAATGGATCAATCCATTGATCAAGGATCAATCACTTCTATCAACAACACAGTACCCTCCTCTTCTATATTCAAGACCTATGCAATCCCAGGTGGGAAACAGGCCTTGTTGGTAAGACAATAGTTGTTGGTCTACTATAAAACCCAGTCTGGATACCCAGTAAGTCAGGCATCCAGAGAAAATATGTCTCAATTACCTAACCTCTAGGAATAAAAAAAATAGAAGTAATCAAACACTCCTCCAAGGTCCTTACTTCCTTGACATCTCCCTTCATCAATGGTTCTTACCTGTTTTTTCAGCTTTTGCTTCAGACCCTGACTTCAGCCTACCAGTTCCTTAATGTTACCCAACCTGATTGCATAAAGATTGCTGGCTATCCATAATCCCTGGAACTAACTCACAATTGCCACTTACAGCATCTCCAGTGGCCCTGCCAAGCAACTTCATCTTACCTTTCATCAGCTGTGATGAATCTGGTGTTGCCAAGCCCCCATAGCTTTTTTCTGTCACTCTTTTTGGTGTGGCAGACTGTTAAGACATCCGGAACACATTCTGTAGGAACACTAAGCACCTGAGACTGCAACAGAAGCATAACCCTTGATATCTCATCTCTGTTACAGTGCCATACAGTACCGAACAGATCAATTTTCTGTAACACTCAGGTATATAATCATCTATATGCCAGCTGGTCAGGAATTTTCACATTGATGTTCCTTTTCCCTGAATTAGGAGTAATTTACAGAAAAAAGGCTCTACCAATCCCAGTATTAGACACAATATTTGACAAACATAACAACAGGGCAGTTCAGATAGTGCCATTCCTGGTCACTGCGAGCATAACTGTAGGTGTTGATACTGGAATGGCAGGGCTGACTACCTTGCTAACCTTATGCAAACAGTTCTCTCCTTGTTTGAAAATGATCTTCAGGAGGTGACTCAAACCATGCTCTCCCTCCAAATACAGATCAATTCCCTGGCAAGAGTGGTGCTTCAGAAGTCACTGGAACTAGATGCTCTTACAGCTAAAGAAGGTGGTCTTTACCCTTTTCCCTAAGAAGAAGGATGCTAGCCGGGTGGTGGTGGTGGTGGTGCACAACTTTAATCCCAGCACTTGG
>NW_022196912.1:63638969-63703788 GCF_008632895.1 Mastomys coucha
AAAAAAAAAAAAAAGGATTCTGTGTGTGCCAAAGAGTCTGGGATAGTGAAAAACAAATCCCAGCAGCTACATACAGTCAGACATCCAAACACACAAGCAACAGCATGAGGCCTCTAATTCCTGGGTTTTCCAAACCATGTATGGAAAAGGATTCTGCCTTTCCTAATGCCCTTTCTCCTTATTTCTTTGGCTTTACTATTTGCTCCCTGCCCTGTTAACCTTGTCTCTCCATTCCTCCATGGAAAAATTCAAAAAAAGCTTCTAACCAAACAATTAATCAGTTCCTTCCTTTCACAGGATTACTAACCACTGTCCACAGTGCCTGATGTAAATGACTATTGAATGAGCCCCTATGGTGATGATCAGCTACCCCCAAAAGTTGATGACACCCCTAGAAAGCACAAAGCAGTTTAAAAGACCTAACACCCCTATTACCACCTCACCAACACTCCCAACTCCCATTTGTCCTCTTTATGATAAGAAAAAGAGAGGAATGTTAGCATCGGATGCACCTGTGAAGAGCCTGAAGCTCTTTATAGCCAGCTCCTAGAACCAGTGACAAGACATGCTATCTCTTGGCCAAAGTACCACTCCTGTGTCCTGTGCCATGGCACATGCCATACATCACTTTGTTCATATGTCACATGTGTTACAGCCTAGATAAAAGACTCATCTCTTGGGCCCACAGCCCCTTCTCTTCCTTTTCCATCTCACACCCCTCTAGAGGCTGCCTTTGTGAATAAAACCTCCCATGTGAGACCTGCAGCTGGTGTGATTTGTCAGGCATTGCACCATATATTCTAACAACTATAAGCATGATGCTTGCTTCACAATCAAGTTTTCTTGAGTAGTATCAGTGGAAATGCATATTCAGTTAATAATTGAAAATGATCATCCACTTCCTGAGACCATCCTTTAAATAACACTTGAAGAAGATAAAAATTACAATCTGGTCAAATTTCTAGCTATATATGTATTTATATGTGGAGAGGCTTAAAGAAAACTTGGACCTATCAATTATCCAACTTAGATATTGTTGTTTCCATTCTGCCATCAGTCAGGAAACACTTGAAGCTTGAGGATACATATAATATCCAACAATGGAATGTGAGATTAGCTGTTTTAGTTTTTAAATATGTTAAATATTTTTAAATATGTTTAAATATGTTTTACTTTTTAATAATCTTGGGACACAACATTATTAATTGAAATTATAAAAATACACATGTGTGTTCTACAAAAATAACATTAAATTTTTTTGGTTTTGCCCTGTTGTATGATCAATGCTGATAGAAAATAAATATTTTATGGGAAACATTGCTGTGATTTTTCACAACAAGCGCTCTTCTAACTACAATTTGTTTTTTGTGTCTTTATAAAAAATGAAGATTTACTTTCATTTTTCCTCATAAAAAATTTAGATATTTACTGGTACCTAGGTCTTGTTTTTAAGGTATCATATTTTTATATTAATCTTATTTTTACAAAGTCACAATGCCTTTAAATCATATTAGAATAAATGTGTATTGTTTGAATATTTATTTAGCATATTTTACAAATTCTCACCATTTTAATTTATTTTTTGAGAACATTATACCTGAGCACTGCATTTATAACACTTTTGCAACAACTCCATTTCCTTTCACATACCCCCTTCCAGACTCATGACACCTTATTTTTAAAATACTAATGTTTATATGTATATATATGCATATATATACATATATATCCTCAAGTATCTGTATATTTGTGTGTGTGTATGCATAAACAAACTATTGATTCCACTTAACATTATTTCTATGTATATATTTCTAGGGTTGCTAAATTGGGAACAGAAAATCTATACAAGAGCTCATGTATGGACAAATGATTCTTCTTCTCTCACCAGCCATTACCATGTACAGCTCTTTGGCTAAGAGTAGGTCCTTGTGGAATTTTCTCCGTCAACATGTCAACTAATGTCATTGTTCCTTTCTACTTTGGATAACCATATTTTGAAAGCTGATGGGTGTGTTTTCATTGGTATGTCTTGGGGACATTTACTAATAATGGGCATCATATTTCTCTAATTCTTACAATCTACCTTACCCCTTCAGAGATGGTTCCTGTGCCTTGGGTATAGTGGTTGCTTAGCATACATATCAATCACTAGTGGGCACTTCCTGGGTATTGAGTCTCTTCTTTTTAATCATTGCTAGATCATTGTAGCTGTTTCCATCTGATGTAAAATGAAATTTCATTAATGATGAGTTCAAGCCATTCTGACAGTATATAAGGGTAAGAATTTAGAAAAGTCAGAAATTGTGTTAGCTGAGCAAAGTGGCAGTAATAGGTTCTCTTCTAGTATCTGTGCCTCACAGGCCATATAGAGCGACTAAATTTACAGTACAATGCATGGGTAAACTCTCATTAAGTGGGCCTTAAGACTAGTTAAAATGTTGTTGGTTCCACAAAGATAAGAGTACCTCTGTTTTACCACTAGGGATAATTTATTGATGCAGTCATTCTTGTAGTACACAAATATATAGTGATTTTCTTTCTGGGATTGTTATTTTACTCTGTGCAATACTTTCAAGTTCCATGTATCTGAAGACATTATTATTTCCTTCTTTCAGATTAATAGAATACATTCCCTATATTTAACATATTTTTATTATCAATTCATTTTCTGAAGTACATTTAAGTTGTTTTGATTTCCTAGCTAGTGACTAAAGTAGTAAAGAACGTGTTTGATGAAGCATTATTTTAATAGAATGCTATATCCTTTGGTCACATTCTGAAGAGTTGAACAGCTAGGCTACATAGTATTCTTATTGCTAACTTGTTGAAAATTCCCCACACTGGTTTACAGAGTGATTTCACTCATTTTCAATCCCATCAACAGTGAATAATGATTATTTTCCCACAACCTCATCAGCATTTGTTTTCATTTCACAAATTGCTAATATGCATGTTGAACACTTCTGAAACTGTTCATTTATCAATTTTGTTTTTTATTGTAAGAACCCATCATATTTAGATTTATAGTCCAGTTTGAATTAGGTTGTTCATTTTATTCTTTGTTTTCTGAGTGCTTTGTATATTTTGCATAACAATCATTTGTCACATATATAATTGGCAAAGATTGTCTTTAGTTTTTATTCAATGGACTGATCAAGTTTTTATTCTTATACAGAAACTTTTTGATTTTATGAAGTCTCATTTGTCAAAAGTTGGCCCTGTAAACAAGAGTCTTATTCAGAAAGTCCTTTCTAAGACATATATCCTGCAGGGTAGTACTTCGGTTTTGTTCCAGCAGTTTTAGTATTTCATATTTCACATTAAGGTTTTTCATAAATTTGGAGTTGATTTTCATGTAGGACAATCATGGAGTCTGAGTTTTATTCTAGTTTTCCCAGTTGTTGAAGACACTCCTTTTCCTCCAGTGTGCTACCTAGGCTATTCCTGGTAGTGTAAACATAGTGCATTGGAGCTTGGTTCTAGGGTACTCCCCAGAAAAGGTCTAGGGCACAGGCTCCATGGCCAGAACTAGGCTTGGAGACTGCAACAGGCATTGGAAGGTGAGGTTTTTAGGAACTCATCAGGCCTAACAGACATAAAGGCTGCAAAAGTAAAGCTATCAATGTGGATTGGTATTGGTGCAGATGGTTAGGTCTCAAAGACCTCACTATAAGAGTGAGCAACCAAAGCTAGATTTGATATTTTGGGGACTCTGTGTGTGTGTAGAAAGAGAGAGACAGAGACAGAGACAGAGAGAGAAGTAGCAAAGCACCAGCAAGTAGGGTACATGTGTTTAGTAATTGAAGTTCAGATTTGGGAAGGCTATAGGAAGGAAAGGTTGCAAGAAAACTAATCAGACTAGACTTGCATCAATTTTTGACATAATGCTTGGATATAGTTGAATGAGGCAGATACCATTCTATATCTTTTACTTATAGTGGAAATTGGAAGCCTATGTTATGTTCCCAAGGTTATCAGTTTATGTATGTATGTCTTTCTTTGGGTGGTTTAGATTTTCTGTTTATGTCTGATTTAAGCAACTTATTTTCTGCCAATATATGTATGAGTCTCTATTTTGGGGCTGTTTGTGATCCCTGCATATATAAATTCATTTCTCCAAGGTATGTCAATTCTTTCTCTTTGAATCTGATTATTACTAAACTTACTTTCTGTCACATCTTGCAATTTCCTGATAAATGAGCATAATATTTTTTGTTGAAATCTTTAATGAAACCAGACTACTACCCAGTCTGCTCTCCTGAAGATACCATATCCTGAGCCATCCCAGAACATCCACTGTATTCAGAGCAGTCAAGCAACCGAACGACAGCTTGAGGCATTCCAGGAGCTCCTCTGTACACAGGGCAATTGGCCAACAGACAACACAGTCTGAAGATCTCAAGAGGGCTCTGTGGAATGCAAGGAAACTGACATGGTGGAGTTCTGCTGCACACAGCGAAACAGAAACCACAGTTCATAGGTGCCCCAAGAGAACGTTTTCACACAGTACAACTGTTTGTCTGCTCCTCTGAAGACTCAACAGTCTGAAGACCTCTGAGAGTATCTACTGCAGCTAGCACGACTGATCAGCAGCTTCTTTGCCCCTCTGAAGACCCCTCAGTTGGAAGGACCCACAGGTGATCTGCTACAGCCAGGGCCATAGGCCTGCCAGGAGACCTGAAGCAACCCAGGGACAAAAGAGGCAGATGGCTTTCAGATGACTTTCTAAAGCTCGACCAGCCATGAGGCGCAGACCGCAGAACTTGCAGAGCAGTTAGTACAGGGTCCTTCACTCATCCATCTACACCCAGAAGGGATGGCTAATCCACAGCCCTTGGTGCTCGGGTCTTACCAGGAGAGAGCTGATCTCCCAGGAGTGCTAACACAGACTTACAGATCCACAGAAGGAATAAGCTCCAGCCAGAGACAGCAACAACATCTAACACCAGAGATTAATAGATGATAAAAGGCAAATGGAAGAATCTTACCAACAGAAAACAAGACTACTTGGCATAATCAGAACCCAATACTCCCACCACAGCAAGTCCTGGATATCCCAAAACACCAAAGCAATATTTGGATCTAAACTCATATCTCATGATGCTGATAGAGGAATTTAAGAAGGGCATAAATAATTCCCTTAATAAATACAGAAGAACACAGGAAAAAAGGAACAAGCCTTTAAAGAAGATACTCAAAAATCCCTTAAAGAATAAGAGGAGATCACGAGTAAACAAGTAGAAGCCCTTAAAGAGGAAACACAAAAATCACCTTAAAGAATTACAGGAAAGCACAACCAAACAGGTGAAGGAATTGAACATAACCATCCAGAATCTAAAACTGGAAATAGAAAGAGTTATGAAATCACAAAGAGAGACAACTCTGGAGATAGAAATCCTAGGAAAGGAGTCAGGAGCCATAGATGCAAGCATCACCAACAGAATAAAAGAGACAGAAGAGAAAATCTCAGGTGCAGAAGATATCATAGAAAACATTGATGCAACAGTCAAAGAAAACACAAAATGGAAAAATGTTCCTAACACAAAACATCCAGGAAATCCAGGACACAATGAGAAGAGCAAACCTAAGTATAATAGGTATAGAAGAGAGTGAAGACCTCCAACTTAAAGGGCTAGTAAATATCTTCAACAAAATTATGGAAGAAAACTTCCCTAAAAGAGATACCCATGAACATACAAGAGGCCTACAGAATTCCAAATAGTTTGGACCACAAAAGAAAATCCTCCTGCCACATAATAATCAAAACACCAAATGCTGAAAACAAAGAAAGAATATTAAAAGCAGTGAGGGAAAAATGTCAAATAACATATAAAGGCAAACCTATCATAATTACACCAGACTTCTCTCTAGAGACTATGAAAGCCAGAAGATCCTGGGCTGATGTCATACAAACCCTAAGAGAACACAAATGTCAGCCAGGCTACTATACTCTGCAAAACTCTCGATTACCATAGATGGAGAAACCTAGGTATTTCATGATAAAGCAAAATTTATACAATATATTTCCACAAATCCAGCCCTTCAAAATATAATAAATTGAAGACTCCAACACAAGGAGGGAAACTACATCCTAGAAAAAGCAAAAAAGTAATCTTCCAACAAAACTAAAAGAAGATAGACACATGAACAGAATTTCAACTCTAACAACAAAAATAACAGGAAGCAACAATTACTTTTCCTTAATATCTATTAATATCAATGGACTCAATTCCCCAATAAAAAGATATAGACGATCAGACTGGTTACATAAACAGGACCCATCATTTTGTTGAATACATAAAACCCACCTCAGTGACAAAGACAGATAGTACCTCAGAATAAAAAGCTGGAAAACAATTTTCTAAACAAATGGTTCCAAGGAACAAGCTGGAGTAGCCATTCTAATATAGAATAAAATTGACTTTCAACCTAAAGTGATCAAGAAAGATTAGGAGAGAAACTTCATACTCATCCAAGGTTACATCTACCAAAATGAACTCTCAATTCTGAACCTCTATGCTTCAAATGCAAAGGCATCTACATTCATAAAAGAAACTTTACTAAAGCTCAAAGCAAACATTGCATCACACACAATAATCGGGAGAAACTTCAAGACCCCACTCTCTGCAATGGACAGGTCATGGAAACAGAAACTAATTAAAGACACAGTGAGGCTAAGAGAAGTTATGAAACTGATGGATTTAACAGATATCTATAGAACATTTTACCCTAAAGCAAAAGGATATACCTATTTCTCAGCACCTCATGGTAACTTCTCCAAAATTGACCATATAATTGGTCACAAATCAAGCCTCAACAGATACAAAAAGATTGAAATAATTCCTTGCATCCTATCAGATCACCACAGACTAAGGCTGCTCCTCAATAACAACATAAACAATAGAAAGCCCACATACACATGGAAGTTTAAAAACACTCTATCCAATGATAACTTGGTGAAGGAAGAAATAAAGAAATTAATGACTTTCTAGAGTTTAATGAAAATGAAGCCACAATATATCCAAACTTATGGGACACAATGAAACCAGTCCTAAGAGAAAAACTCATAGCTCTGAGTGCCTCCAAAAAGAAACTGGAGTGAGCATACACCAGCAATTTGACAGCACATATGAAAGCTCAAGAATAAAAAGAAGCATATATACCCAAGAGGAGTTGAAGGCAGGAAATAATCAAAATCAGGGATGAAATCAACCAAATGAAACAAAAAGAACTATACAAAGAATCAACCAAACCAGGAGCTAGTTCTTTGAGAAAATCAACAAAATAGATAAACCCTTAGCCAGACTAACTAGAGGGCACAGAAGACAGTATACTAATTAACAAAATCAGAAATGAAAAGTGACATAACAATACAAACTGAGGAAATTCAAAAAAATCCTGAGAGCCTACTACAAAAGCCTATGCTCAACAAAACTGGAAAAACTAGATGAAATGGAAAATTTTCTAGACAGATACCAGGTACCAAAGTTAAATCAAGATCAAATAAATTATCTAAACAGTCACATATCTGCTAATGAAATAGTAACAGTCATTGATAGTCTCCCAACCAAAAGAAAGCCCAGGACCAGATGGGTTTAGTGCAGGGTTTTATTAGACATTCAAAGAAGACCTTTTACCAATACTCCTCAAACTTTTCCACAAAATAGAAATAGAAGGTACTCTAGCCCATTTGTTCTATGAAGCCACAATTACTCTGATATCTATACACATAAAAACCTAACAAATAAAGAAACTTCAGACAAATTTCCCTTATGAATATCGATGCAAAAATACTCAATAAAATTCTTGCAAACCTAATCCAAAAACACATCAAAATAATCATCTTTCATGATCAAGTAGGCTTCATCCTAGGGATGCAGGGATGTTTCAATATATGGAAAGCCATCAACATAATCCACTATATAAACAAACCCAAAGGGAAAAAAAATCATAGGATCATCTCATTAGATGCTGAGAAAACATTTGACAAAAATACAACACCTTTTCATGATAAAAGTCTTGGAAATATCAGGAATTCAAGGCCCATACCTAAAACCAGTAAAAATAATATACAGCAAACCAGTAGAAATTATCAACCTAAATGGAGAGAAACGTGAAGCAATCCCACTAAAATCAGGGACTGGACAAGGCTGCCTACTCTCTCCCTACCTATTCAATATTGTACTTGAAGTCCTAGCCAGAGCACTTAGACAACAAAAAAAGATGAAAATGATATGAATTGGAAAGGAAAAAGTTAAACTATCACTATTTGCTAATGATATGATAGTGTACTTAAGTGACCCCAAAAATACCACCCGGGAACTCCTAAACCTGATAAACAACTTCAGCAAGGTAGCTGGATATAAAATTAACTCAAGGAAATCATTGGCCTTCCTCTACACAAAGGATAAATAGGCTGAGAACAAATTGGGGAAACAACACCCTTCACAATAGTCACAAATAATATAAAATACCTTGGTGTGACTCTAACCAAGCAAGTAAAAGATCTGTATGACAAGAACTTCAAGTTTCTGAAGAAGGGAATTGAGGAAGTTCTCAGAAGATGGAACTCTAATGCTCATTGATTGGGAGGATTACTATACTAAAAGTAGCCATCTTGCCAAAAGCAATCTATAAATTCAGTACAATCCTCATCAAAATTCCAACTCAATTATTGACAGAGTTGGAAAGAGCACATAGTGGGACTCAGGGCTCCAGCAGCATATGTAGCAGAGGATGGCCTAGTCAATCATCAATGTGATGAGAGGCCCTTGGTCCTGTGAAGGTTCTTTGCCCCAGTGTAGGTGAATTCCAGGGCCAGGAAATGGGAGAGGATGGGTTGGTGAGCAAGGGGAGAGAACATGTTTTTTGTTTTTCCCAGAGTGGCAACTGGGAAAGGAGATATCATTTGAAATGTAAATAAAGAAAATATCTAATAAAAATGTTAAGAGCTACTCTCATTAAGTCTCAGTTTTTATTAAGATATACTAATAGTGTGCTAATATTTAAAAAAAAATCAGAGAGTGGAGAGATGGTTCATCAGTTAAGCATACTTATACTTACTGAGGTGCTGTATTTCATTTCTATAAACCACATGGTTACATCTCTCTGTAACTCCAGTTCTACAGCACCAAAGGATCCTACATCTTCATGGTATGTTTTATGTAACCATTAAATAGTACAATAAAAATTAGAATTGTAAAATTATGTTATCCAGGAAAACAAATGAAATAGAGAGTAATTTAAGGAAAGAAAGCTGTTGATAGTTGTGTTTGTTCAGGCTTTAGCACTGTTTTACTTTGGATAGAAAATCACAGAACATAGCAAAGACAACAAATGTGTATTTTGGGTCAATATTAAAAAATTTCTCAAACATTGACAGCAGTCCAGCTTTTGGCAGAATCAAATTAAAGATGAAAAGATGGATGGAGGTTGGGAGGAAGGTGTGGTGTGGTGGTAGGAAAGTAAATCCATCCAAGAAAAGATTATGGTGCAATCCAGCAAAATTAGCAGTCAGACACCTCCTGGTGATAGATTGCAAAACCATCTATAGTCTTGCCAAAGTAATTAAAACTTCCTGGGATCAAAACTCTGCAGAGGTCTGATTGTTTACAGGTGATAAGAGAACAGAAAAAGAGGTCAACTGCACAGAGAAGCTGAAGTCAGCAAAAGCAAACTGGAGAATTTCATTGGTGGTGTTGCCGCATTTCCAACATATCAATTGAAAGGAAAAGAGAACTGAAACGGTGAATTATAGGAAGCTCACAAAAGAGAATTCACTCTACATCAGACAAAACTGTTCTGTTGGAGACTGGATAATTATACACTAAAGTCCAATGTCAAATTATTTACTAAGTGCTAAAGTGGCACAGATGCATTCATTCTTCCCCAGAGAAACATATCTTTTGTGAAGGAGTGTTATTTGATTATAATTCAAAAACATGTTTTCTGGCTAGAAGATGGTAGTGACCTCTTTTAGAACAATTTACTGATTTTTACACCCAAACAACTATCTTTTCTAGGTCCAGTGTCCCAAATCTACTACTTACCTGTCCAAATCTCTCAGGATCCAGGTATCAGGCAACAAGCAATAAATCTTATTCATTACTCCATTGATATTGAACAATACATAGGTGCTCCAGCAGATCAGCTTAACTACTGTTTCCACTGCTTGCCTTTTGAGAAAACCCTTTAAGCTCCAGATCACTGGTAACCAGCTGTCACTAAAGGTACCTCATATATTTTGCCCTGCATGGTAGCTTTCTGCCTCATTGTTGTATGACAAAACTTTTCTTGGAAAGCAAAACACTTGTATATTCACCTTAGATAGGAGCTCATGACAAACCAAGTCTGGATACTACCAAAGTCCAAGTTGAGTATTATTGAAATTACTTACAGAATATGTAAGTGACTATTTACAGGAGTGACTATTTACAGGAGCAGAAATAACTCTAGCTAGCAGCCATTGCAAAGGGTTGATAATAGGTTTAGGTACTGATAGCTGGGTTAGTCTTTATTGGGTTCTCTCTGTATTATCAGAGATTGTAATGGCTTGAGTTGCCTGTTTTGGTGGACTGGTGGGTACATGGAGCATACTGTAAAACCTTCAAGGAGCTTAACAGGCTGGAGAGGGTCCTTTTCTAGGTGCATCAGCTGGTCTCAATCTTTACTAGGTAGCTTAGCTGGATTTTTCTTGTTCCCAGCACCTGGTCTTGTCTCCCAATCTTCTTTGCAACTTCAATTGTCTTGAGAGACTTTTTACAGCTTTTACAGCTTACTATGTGGAGTTGGGGCTAGGGGGAGGGGGATGCTGGCCAGTTTCAGGGACTTCCTAGAACTTTTTCAAGTAGTTTACATTCCTTCTTAAAGAGCTTCCCTGCAGAATAGAATGTTTCATTCTCAGCAGAAACAGTTAAACATTTATACACATCTAAAAATGTGAAAGATCCTTGCCATTCCTTTACTCTTGCACCATCTTTATATCATCTTTAAATTATTTATAAACTCCCCAATTTACACAGTTATTTATTAAGCATCTGGAGAACATGCAAAATACAATGACAACAAAAATAAAGAGATAACAGAAACTCCAAGAAGAGTAAGAGCTAACTTGGTTGACATGAAGAGAAATGAAGTATCACTTATAAAATAAGACTATGAACAAACTCAAAAGGCAGGAGAAGGATAATCTCTGTCTCCAGGAAGTAGATTATTTGGAAACTACATACAAAGATCTATTGGAACAAGAAAAAAATGCAATGTGAAATTCTCAAGCCAATTAAATAAATTAAACTGCTAACTATAATGAAAATCATCTAGAATAAAGGAGATCAAACTACTTGTTTTGATTCTAAAGCAATTGTATTTACACATCAGTATTAACCAAAAACAAAGTCACACAAACCTTGAAGGACAAGGAAGATGGAAAGAGAGAAAGGATATAACAATAGATATTACAAAAAGGCTAGTGGAATTAAGTAGAAAAAAATCATGAAGCAAGAAATGACATTCCACACTACATGTAGAAATGGAGAGGGGAAATTTTACATAAACTACTGAAAGAACTAAGTGTGTTTGACATAAATAGTCCAGACTAAAAATGCAAGTATTTAAATATTTATTGATTCATTAAAGAGATATTCTTAGGAAGTGTCTTAGTCAGGGTTTCTATTTCTGCACAAACATCATGACCAAGAAGCAAGTTGGGGAGGAAAGGGTTTATTTAGCTTATTTCCACATTGCTATTGATCACCAGAAGAAGTCAGGACTGGAACTCAAGCAGGTCAGGAAGCAGGAGCTTATGCAGAAGCCATGGAGGGATGTTCCTTACTGGCTTGTTTCCCCTGGCTTGCTCAGTCTGCTCTCTTATAGAACCCAAGACTTCCAGCCCAAAGATGGCACCACCCACAAGGGGCCCTCCCCTCTTGATCACTAATTGAGAAAATGCCTTACAGCTGGATCTCATGGAGGCACTTCCCCAACTGAAGCTCCTTTTTCTGTGATAACTCCAGCCTGTGTCAAGTTGACACACACAACCAGCCAGTACAGGAAGCATTAACTAAGTCTTACTGAAGAACTGCACAGGTTTGGTATTCAAACCTAACCTTCATGTCCAACAATTGCCTTACATATACTGTTATGATTTCATAACATGTTTTCTTTAACTCGTTAGGTTTAGATCTAAGTATACCCACAGAAATGTCATAAAATATGCCTAAATAATGGCCTCTACATGAAATATCTGAAGAAAATACATAGTTTAAAGTTGGATCAGTGCTTCATATTTTTTTAAATAAAAGGTTGTGTGTGTGTTCTCGTATAATCAAATGAACACTAAATACTTTTCTTCATGAGATTTAGAAATAGATTTGACAGACTAAGTATAGATATCTTTATTTATGTTTAAAATTACCATAAATGTTATGATTCCACATGAATATAACTTTAGATGGACACCTTCTGCATATAGCACTCCTAGAGTACAGACCAGGGCCAGCCTTTCTCATTACAAACAAACAGTTTATTTTAGTCTAAAATATTGGATTTTCACTTTGTTCATTGACTCAGAGTCCCAAAGGCAATGAAGACATTATAAGAAAATCAAATAAAATAAATAGAAGTACTTTTTATTTTATAATTTAAAATAGCACACTGGCCTTTGCAAGAAATGCTAAGGAAAGAAACAAGAAAGGGAATAAGGGTCTAAACATGGACAAAATCCTTTCTGGAACATGTGCATTTTACATTTTACCCAGGAACCCAATTTAGGTCATTAAGAATGAAGTACTTTTTACATAGTAAACTAATAATATCCCAACTAACTAGAGCTCACATTTCATAACTTGTAGATTAATATCTTTAGCAAGCCAAGAATATCTAAAAGATAAGCCATTCTTTTCATAGGACACATTTAAACGACATGTTTGCAAAAGTCCTGTGAAGTTGGACTGGAAATCACAAGCTGAATCTCACTCTCTTTTCTCAGATCACAACTTCTTTATGAGACTTAGAAAGAGAAACTGAATAAATATAAACACTTAAGGGTAGCTTGATAAAAACTATAACTGAGTAGGGAGAGAGAGTGCAGAAGTATTAGAAATCTCAAAATAGCCTGAAATCAATTGCAATGTTGTTTTAGAATCTATATAGAATGCCGAGAAAGAAAAGCCATTTATACTAAAGAAAATAAAATTATAGCCTGCTATACTGGGCCAATAATAATTACAGATCAACAATACTTCACGACAATGTCTAGTGGACACTTACAGATGAAGGTAGAAAGAGGAAAGGAAAGAACTGCCTGATGCTTAAAGTCAGGCTGTAAAGAGAAATCAACATAGGAAGGCAACATTCACATTGTATTGACCAGACAGATAACTAGATGAATGAGCTTGGAAGAGATGAACACTGTTCTTCTTTTGCTTTTGTTTTTTGTTGTGGAGTATGCAGTAAGGTGATAGGAAGAAAATATATTATTTAAACATTTGAAGCAAGGTTCCTGTTAAGGAACACCTTCAGATATCCACAACTTTAGCCCACCACTATGAGTTACAATCTCTGTGTATCTAAAACTAGACCTGCATTGTTAAAGCACAGTCACCTTGTCTTAATCCTCACAGTTATCGTTCTGTTGGTTTAGACTTACTAAATTACTGCTAAAAATGCATGTATTTGGCATAATATAGAGCCACAGGTAAATGCTTAGTTTCCCAGAAATAGTAATCATAAAAAATATGTTTTTAAATTAGATTAATAATTTAAAAATATTGATATTATGGGCTATATAGCTTAGTCCAATTTTCAAATAGTCAGTTTTCAAAGTCTCAGGGGTTGGATTTTGGTAACTTTCAAAGTTGATGATTTTCATTGTTCTTTCCTTTTAAACGAAAATAGAGCTTTTTAATAAAATGTGTTCTGATTATGGGTTCCCTTCCCCCAACTCTTCCCAGGTTCTCCAATGTTCCCTCACCCAATCCATTCATTTGCCAATTATGTGAGACCATTTTTTCCCTTCAGAATGTGACTACTTGCTTTTCAAGCAAGTACCATTGTGATATTCACTCCAGGACTCTAGAAAGTACACTTTTTGAGAACTGATTTCCCAGCGACAATGACAGCATCGAGTGGCTATCTGATTGAAACTGACTGGGCAGGAAAGGTTGCTAAGTCAGTGATGGGTAGTAAGTAAGCAAGGCTCAGGAATGCCTTTCTCAGGAAAGGAGTTAGGATTTTAATTTAAAGGAATAATAGCTTCTGTTGTTGTGGAAGAGGTGAGACCTCCTTCACAGGCTATGAGTATAGAGTCTTTCATAGGGCCAGGTAAAGAGTCATCCTAAAAACCAAAGTGACCATTCTACCTGATGAATGCAACAAACAACAGACCCAGAGAAACTGAAAAATGAAAGAAGCTAGTTAATATAAAGCAAGTAACCTTAGAACTAGAGAATCCTGGGTTAGGTCTTCTGAATGGTTGCCATCAGAGCACCATGGTGTAATACCGCATATGCTCATCTGGGCACTACTGATTTGAGCTGTACTTTCACATCCTCGAAATCAAAATCAACAACCAAAAGCCTAATGACTATTTTAACTTCTGGAAACAAAAACCAAAACCATGCCAGAATCTGTGCTTTAACAAATCATCCGCATCATTTCGAACCTTGCCTCTGTATTCATCTTTCATGTTAATAAAATTAACAGTTTGGGTGCTGAATCTTCCAAAAGCAGAGTATGCACTCTCTTGCACTACAAAGCTTATGGCATGACATTTCTATCTTTGGCCCAGTGTTAATGATGTTCCATGCTGACCCTCAGAGCTGGAGAAGCACGGCTTTGACAGCAGTGTTTACATGAATGTTTGATAAGCATCTGTCAGCTCCAAGGACTCTACAAGTAGAGGAACACAAAAGGAGCCAGGGAACCCCAGGGCTTCTGCCACCTGAAAGCATAATCCAGTGTGTTCACTGAATTTCAAATCAGCACTGAGATTGTTCTCTTCATAGCTCAGATTGCAATTTATGTATTATTTACTCAAAAAATAGAACAGACGATAAAAGGCAATTACCTTTTCTAAAGAGGTTTTCAAATGTGGAGGTCAGAATTCTTTGAGCACAAGCTGATCTTGCTACATTTTATTTTATCTCTCTAGTCAAAAAAAAACATGAAGATTGAATAGATTTGACAGTTTAAACTCAGTTTTAAGAATACTGATTGATCTCCCTCCAAATCATTATGTATTTAGCCTCTGGAAGAAAAGAGGATGCTCAGGAAAGAATTGTTATATAGAAAACCAAAACATTCTATATTTAGTATATGTTAATATGGGCAAAGAAAAATATACACAGTCAATTTGCACATAGTAATTGCCTTTGTTATTAGAACCTCACACCTTCACTGGGATATTAATCTCAACTCTTTGTTCGATAATTCATGACCATGTGAAATAGGACTGAAGATGAAATTTGTACATTTAAGAAATATAATAACTTTAAAATTTCAAGGCTGCATAAATATCCGCTTCATATTTTTAAAATAATGTCTCTGAAAATGTAGTAGTATTTCTGTCATGGGGAAATGAAATCGCAAAGGAAACTTAGGGCTGTGCTACAATATCCAGTTTCTACAAATAACAGATCAGGTAATTAAAAAAGCATTAATCAGCATTACAATGTTTTACATATTATCTTCCCCCCACAAAATCTTGTGTGGAACCATGCTTTTGCTATGGTAGTCTTTCAAAAGGAAAAGAAAGAGAAATCCTGAAGAGAGGAGAAGGCAGAAATCTCTAAGCAGGAGCAGCCTTGTCCTTCCTGCTGATGGGCTATGTTCACTTGACTGCGTTGTGTGATCACTCTCAGCAGGATAAAATTGTTTGAATTTCCAGATCAAGCTCTTCTTGAAGTTGGTTCCATCCCTTAGATTTCTAATTTGCATGAGCCAATACATCCTGTGAAAACTACAACAACAACAAAACACAATTTAATGTAGTTTGAGACCGTTTTAACTTAAAACTGAGAGACCTTGAATAATCTCTATTTCCATGCAAGGATTGGTTCAACAACCTAACACAGAGTAATCATTTTGGTAAAGGTGCATTCTTTTTAATGTAAATGGGATATCCTTACAGATAAATGTTCAGATTGTTCATTTATACTTGCAACAAACTCTTTAACTGCTGTATTAACAATGAGTTATTAAATGAGCATGCTATATATGTGCTGACATTTTAAGTAGGTCTTTGAAAAGAACAGTCTATATTAATTATTGTAACATCTTCCTAAAAATAGATATCTGTAATATGAGGAAAATGTTATGGGACATAAATAATTACTACATTAGTAAAATTTTCAAAAATTTCCTTATTAACAAGATATGAAAATACTTGCCACCAGGAAATGCTTTCCTGTTTATCTGCTGACAGTTTCAGGTTTCTAGAGTTTAAGGACCCATCCCCCAAAAGAGTATGTTTAAACTACATAATTGCTGCTTCTTTACTTATGTTCCTGTCTGTGACTCCTATTTATACATCATCTCACCAACATCAATTTACAAAAAGAAATCTTGAACGGTATCCAAATTTAATTTTAGTAGGATATTTCTTTTTTAATATTTAAAAGAAAAAAACATGGCTTTACAACATAAGAAAAGGGATACAATAAAATAAGTTAGGCAATACCAAGTTCTACTGTGCTACAGACATTTTTTTAATACATTACATAACAGAATAATTAAAGCTTTGGGAATACCCAGAGACTTATTTTGTTACAGAATTGCTTCATGTGGAATATCTCAGAGTGTGCTTGCTCAGAAACATAAGCAAGTGCTGCAGGGTTTAGGACAAGAAAAGAGCTTTCTACCAAATAATAAGTTTCGTGTTGCTGTGTGCACTCCTGTAATCCCGGAATTGTTGCCTAGAGGTAACAGAATAAGAACTTTGAGGCCAGAAAAGGCTACATGGGGAAATAGTGCATATTTCTATTTATATTTCTAAAATAAAACAAATATCCTAAGCAGTCAGTTATATGTCATATATTTCATATTGTATCACTTTATGACTAACAAAAAATTAATAAAGATGTTAAAATAGATGTTATATTCACAGAGTTACACGAAATGTTGATTATTCTTAAAAGCATTAAATAATGGGAAAAAAGTATATATAGTACTGATCAATCAAGTTGCAATTGTTTTCCTTTATTTGATGAAAATCCATATGATAATTGCTTTCTTTTTTCATTTTCCTCAAATTATATTATAATCAAATTGAAAAGTGGGAGTACTTCATGCAAGGTTAACTCTTTATTTTCAAACTAGGATATTTAGTTTTGGAAAAAGATATGGAGTATGGAAATTGATACCCCAAAACAAGAAAATAATTTAAAACAATTTGATTGATTTTATTAAAGGACTGGAACAAGACAAAATGTTTGTTATGCATTTTTGAAATGTATATTTATGTTAAGACATGATAAATATTTAGATCTCAAAAAAGAAGGGGTGAGTAAGTTCTTGGAATTGTTCAGAAGCAGAAATAAATCATTGTCATCATAGCATTTATTTGGGGAAAGAAAATTAATGTGACTGAATCTACTTTATATAATTAAATGCTGTATCTTACACACCTAACTGAAATTTACAGAAGGGGACATTCCTGTTATATAAAAAATACCTGAGAAAAAATAAATAGGAAACAACCAGGCTAAAATAAACATTTATATAAACAATTGTGAGATTCAAGAGTAACAAATCCAGGAACTGAGGGAGAAGTGTAGAAGTTTGAGCACAGACTGTAAATAAAGAATGAGAATCCAAGCTTGGTGGTGGTGGCACATGCCTTTAATCCCAGCACTTGGGAGGCAGAGGCAGGTGAATTTCTGAGTTCAAGGTTAGCCTGGTCTACAGAGTGAGTTCCAGGACAACCAGGGCTACACAGAGAAACCCTGTCTCAAAAAACCAAAAACCAAAGAAAAAAGAAAAGAAAAGAAAAGAAAAGAATGAGATTCCAGGCCTTATGTGTTTACTGCTCAAGAAGCTAATGTGGTGCATGGCTCATCCATCAGACTACTACCTTTTCATTTATATGGAGTAAAATATCTCACTTCAGTAAAAAGTGTGACTATACAAATAATGTAGAAGTCACCACATCCGTAAATGTTTTTGAGTCATTGTTGACACTAAAGCAGGAGTCAGAGGTGAACACTAATCTAAGTGTAATGGCTAGAGAGGGCTCATCATTATAAAAGTACAAAGATGGTGAAGGAGGAGCACAAGATGGAATTGGAGAGAAAAATCAAGATTGAAGTAAATGAGAATTTTGGGCATTTTGAGATATTTTGATCTGTTTTAATTTCTTTGGAGTCATCAATGGAGATGATAGAATTTACAGTCCAGAGAGCTAACGCTAAACACTCAGTGAAGAATTGATCAACAGGAAGTCATAGCAATACTGTAAAATGTAGGGTCAATGAATTCAGAAAGAAAACTTGTAGAGTTTTAGATTATTGTTAATATACTGGTAAAGGTATGATGTAATAGGATGAACACATTTCAACAACACTAGATTGTTGAAGAGAAGTACAAAGTGAGCAGGCAAACATACAGATGCTCGTGAGCGAGGTAGTCTATATACAAAGAGTGAGAGCACAAAGCAAGCAGCACCTGCTTTAAAATAAAACAACACTGTGAAAAGAGAAAGACCAAGGTCAAGGATAACACCAGAGAAAGTAGTCAAGCTCAGTAAGAAATTCCAGTGTGGATTTCCAGAACTCCCTTCCTTGTTATTTACCCAAAGCATCCCTGATTTACCTACAGTCCTTCAGCAAGTTTAAACTTTGGAAAGTCATTTCCCTTCCGCTGTTTTCTTGTAGTAAAGGAGGATAAATAAGGAGATACACCTCATCAAGCATCAGACAGATTTACTTTCTGGACAACATGATAAATTTAGTCTTTTTGTTGTTGTGTTGGTGGAAAGAAAGCACATAACTTGTCCAAGTCTGTGAAACTCAGGATTAATAGCAGAGATTTTCTCTCTGATAGTGGGTTGAAGATTTGTGAAGTCAATTTCCAAACTAATTAACACTGGACAAATAGCACTTCAGTGAGCTTCAAGAAATTACTTTCTAAGATAAGGATATCTTTGCTAGAAGATAAACCTATACTTTTGCAGAAATTATCATGTGAATGGTTAAATTTCTAACAATTGTGACTTGTAATTTGATTGAACTGGAGGAAGACGCCTGTG
Organism: Mastomys coucha; assembly: GCF_008632895.1. NCBI lineage: Eukaryota > Metazoa > Chordata > Mammalia > Rodentia > Muridae > Mastomys > Mastomys coucha. The sequence goes on from NW_022196912.1 coordinate 63,658,210, forward strand.
AGTTAGTAAAATCCTGAAATACAATCCTTCTTTCTGAGAAATTTGGTGGTCAAGTAATCATTGACATAATAATTTATTGTATTTACTAGATCACTGAAACATGATTAAAATTTGAAAAACATAATTTTAAGTTACTAAATGATGTGCTTATAAAAAGATGAAGAGGTATAAGAATATGTTCTATGGGGGTGTGGTAAGTTATGGGAGAGGGGGGTGCCTTGGCAGGCCCATAACAAAACATCCCTTCCCCCGGAAGGAACAGCTACACAAAGGTATAGTATAGAATAGAGTTTATTCAGGACCTGAGGAAGGGAGTTAGGAGGAAAGTAGAGGCAAAGAAAGGCAGAGAGAGGGAGAGAGTAGAGGATTAGAGGCCGGCCATGGCCACATGGATTAAGGGGTAGCAAGAGGGCAAGAGAAACAAGAAAGACAGAAGGTGGCAAGCAGGTCCTTTTATAGTGGGTCAGGCCTACCTTGTTATTACTGTGGGGAAGAGTTTAGACAGAATGCTAGCATTAAATATCATTATTATCAAACATTTTAATATATCTACAATATTATAATAACATAATAAAAATGTGTTTAACATATAACAAACTTATTTACCCTAAATAAATAAAAAGGTCAACAAATAACTTTCTTGCATACCATAAAAAATATATCATGATTTTTCTTACTTAAACCCACTTTCTTATGCCACTTGATTTCATAAAAATATTACAAAAAGGTATATCAAGCTTTTTAATAATGTGCATAATTTAAAACCCACTAGAGAGTCCACAATGAAATTTTCTTAAAGACATATATTGAGGCTTAAATTAAAAATTAAAACAACCCTGACATTCCACCTTATAACAACAGAGTAAATCTTTGGCTGAAATCAAAAAGTCAAGTGACAGAACACGCTGGTGAGGATGTGGAGAAAGGGGAATACTCCTCCATTGCTGATTGGATTGCAAACTTGTATAACCAGTTTCAAAATCAATCTGAGGTTCTTCAGAAAATTGGAAATAGATCTACCTGAAGACACAACAATACCATTCTTGGGAATATACCCAAAAGATATCCCACCATGCAATAGGGACCTATGTTCCACTATGTTCATAGAAGCCTTGTTTGTGATAGACAAAAGCTGGAAACAACCCAGGTGTCCCATGACAGAAGAATGGATACAGAAAATGTGGTTCATTTACACAGTGGAATAATACTCAGCTATTAAAAACAAGGACATAATAAAGTTTGTAGGCAAATGGATGGAACTAGAAAATATCATCCTGAGTAAGATAACCCAGTCCCAAAAGGACATGCATGGTACGACTCATTGATAAGTGGATATTAGCCCAAAAGTACAGAATACCCAAGATATCACAGACCCTAAGAAATTAAAAAAGAAGGGAGGCACAAGTGAGGATGCTTAAATCTCATTTAGAAGGGGGAGTGAAATAAATATGGGAGGGAGAGGAAGGGAGGGATCTAGATGGGAGAGGGGAGAAGAAGGGGAAAAGGGGAGAAGGATCAGTTTTGGAGAAAGTAGAGAGGCCTAGAAGGCCAGGAGAATGAATGGAAAGTATGCAGCTTTGGAGAGCAGGGACCAGGGTGAACTTCCTTAAAATCCCAGAGATCTGAGATAGGGAAGGCTCTCAGGACTCAATGTGGATGACCTTAGTGGAAATGCCCATCAGTGGTGACATGGACCATGTCTATTATTTACACGGGGTCCCACAGGACAGATGAGGACACCAACAAAATTTTGACACAAAATTTTTCCACTCTAAAAGAAATTCAGGGACAAAAATAAAGCAGAGATTGAGTGAATGGCTGAGCAATGACCAGCCTCACTTGGGATTTATCCCAAGGGAAACCACCAAACTCTGACACTATTACTGATGCCATATTGTGCTTGCAGGCAAGAGCCTAGCATTGCCATCCATGGCTTTACCAGCAGCTGACTGAGGCAGATGCAAATACTCACAGCCAGGCATTGGAAAGAGGTCGGGGACCCCTTTAAAAGTGTTAGAGAAAGGACTGAAGAAACTGAAGGTGATAGCAACTCTAAAGGAAGACCAACAGTGTCAACTAACCTTAACCCTTGGAGCTTCCAGAGAATAAGCCACCAACCAAAGAGCATACATGGACTAGTCTGAGGCCCTGGCACATATATAGCATAGGACTGACTGCCTTGTCTGGCCTCAGTTGAATAGGATTCCTCTGATCTTGTAGATTGGTGCTCCAGGGAGGGAGGATGCCCCTGAGGGAGCCCCCTCTGAGAGATGAAGGTGATAGGGGATGGAGAAGGATCTGGAGGACTGGGAGTGGGCAATATTTTAGAGATATAAATAAATAAAATAATTAACTAAATTAAGAAACATTTCCAAAAATCAGTTTTAAAATTGACATAATGTAACAAATTATTATAACTTGAAACTGTGAGACTCATATTTAATATAGTCCTTTAAACATTTTAATAAGCTAGTCATCTATTTGAACATTTATTTATTATAATCAATATATAAAATATGCTTTATTCTAATATAAGTTCTACATTTAGGCTTTCCTTTTCTTAGAATGCATACAAACAAACACAGAAGGAATTACTAAAGGATACATTATTTTTCCTGTAAGAGTAAAATAATTGATATTTCTTCTGTTGTTCTTTAAGCTGTAAATAAATTTTATATTATGTGTTATACAACTAGCTTACAGTTTGAAAATCTAGAAGGATTAAAATTTAGTAGCTATTAAGATATAGAGGTATAATTTTCAATATAGATGCAAATATAATATTTGTGGGCCTTTGTATTCATACATTGATATTGATATTAAAATTTATAATTCTTGTGAAGCATCTGTCAATTTTCTATTTTCTATTAGAAACCTTTACTAATAAAAATTCAGACCCACTGAAGGAGTCATGTTCTTGATGTAAAACGTTGAAATATAAAGGCAATATTGAAATACATTAAGGAGGTATACTCTGATGGCCTTCAAAAGAGTCCATTCTTTTGTATTTGCCAAAATAAATCTCAGAACTAATCTATATCAAAATATTGCATATGCTTTCATCTGAAAAATATCAAAACATTACAGACTGCTGTCAACATACATTGAGATACTTCCTGAACACACTCAGCTATTGAACTCTTGAAAGATCTCCAGACTTCTTAACAAGGAAGGTAAGGACTCTTCAGAAAAAATTCCCGACCAATGTCATGACCACACTTCTCTCTTTAGTCTTTGTATTTATTTTTCTCTTATATAATATCACAGCCTTACCACGGCATCCTGTACCCTCCACTCCTCAAAGCCCCAGTCTAACCTCCTTTCTCCCCTAATCTACTCCTCTCTGCTTTTCCATTTCCTTTCAAAAAAAGAAAGAAAGGAAGGAAGGAAGGAAGGAAAGAAAGAAAGAAAGAAAGAAAGAAAGAAAGAAAGAAAGAAAGAAAGAAAGAAAGAGGAAGAAAGAAAAGCAAGTGTTTCAGGGATATCAACTAAACAAGGCAAAACAAGATGCAATAAAACTAGATGCAAAACAAGATGCAACTCTCATGTCAAGATTGGGTAAAGCTGGAGGAAAAGGGTCCCAGGAACAGGCAAAAGAGTCAGAGTTACCCCCCACTTCACTGTTTAGGAGTCCTAGAAAACTCCCAAATAAAAAAGCACACCATATATGCAGAGGTCCTGGTGGAGATCCATGCAGGCTGTGTGCTTATCATTTCTCTGTGAGTCTCTAAGAGCCCTGCTTTATTTGATTCGGTGGGATCATTGTACTGTTGATATCCCCAACCCCTCTGGCTTCTAGAATCCTTCTTCCCCCACTAATTTACAGTTCCTCAAGCTCTACCTAATGCTTAAGTGTGGGTCCCTACATCTGCTACAAACATTTGGCAGAGGAAGCTTCTCTGTTGATGACTGGGCACTCTGTTTTATAGCATCCTATAAGACTAGACATTGAAATAAGCCATTTCTCATGGTGTTTATTCCATCCAAAAGTCTTCCTCATGGATACACTGATGGTACTCCTTCCTCTGGAATTATCCTGTCTTTAATTTTTATGCTGTCATCTTGACTTTCATCTATGTTGACTACATCCTCTAATCTCATGCATTCCTGTGTAAGTTGTGAGCAAGTTATTACATGTACATGTATCTTTTTGTTACTAGCAGACATTTTTCTGGTGTTGTTTTCATATTCTTTTATTATCCCTTTAGTGACAACAGTATGAGTGTAATACACTCTACTACCTATATTGTTAGTTATGCATGTTTCTCTTTCTTATTTAGCCCATCTAACTAGTTTACATGTTTTACTTATCCTGAGCTTATCTTTTGATTTCATTACTATTTGTATTTTGTGACCTAATTTATATTTATCTCAATTCTATGTGTATGAGTGTTTTGCTTACGTGTATGTGTACCACATTTGTGTCTGGTGCCAAAAGAGGCCAGAAATTGGTTAGGGAAGGAGTTACAGACAGTAATGAACTACCATGTAGGTGCTAGGAATTGAACCCAGGTGTTCTCGAAGAGGTACCAGTGCTCTTAACTAATAAACCACCTCTCTACCCCTGATTATTCTCTATTCTAATGTTTGTTGATTTGCTTAAGCTTGGATTCATTTGTTCTTTTTTTTTTCTAAAGTAGAAGTTTAAGTGGTTAGATTTAGATTATTAACTTCCTTTAAACAAATATTCATGAGTATAAATTTTTCCTTTAAATTTCATGTTTTTATATTTTCCACAGGTTTTGATAAGCTGCTTTCTCTTTAATTATTTGAAATACTTATAGACCTGTTCATTGCAATGTATGCTTGGAGTTTTCCAGCCATCTTTCTTTTATAGGTTTCTGTTTTAATTTGATTATGTTTTATGAAGACATTTTATGTAATTAATATTGCAGAACTTGTCAAGGTATATCTCCTGACACAAATTACATTTCTATTTTTTAATATTCATCATTAACATGAAAGACATACACATTCTATAGGTATTCAAGGAATGATTCTAAGCAAGAAAGATCCAATCAGTTGTACACTGTACATTTATACCATTACGCCCCAATCATTTTCTGATAACAGATGTTTTAGTGATAAAAAATAAGGAAGTATCCAGTTATATTAGTAGAATAACCAATTTTTGTAACTATCATTTTTATAAGCATTTGGAATTTTTTAAAAGTATCTACACTTCAGAAATTTCTTAGGCCCTTGATGGAATTGATCACCACATCAAGTAATAACACTCTATACCTGAAGACTTCTCTTACTCTGAATTTTATTTTTTGAAGTTAATATAGCTAAACAATTTTTATTTTTATTAGATATATCATGATATATATTTCTTTAGGTCATTACATTTAATTTACTTGTATTTTTGTATTTTAAAACAATATACAATATAGTTGATTTTATCAATATGTATTGAGAATGTTGGTATTTAATATGTTTACTAATATAGTTATATTAATGTTTGGCATATATATTAGTGTTCAATATGTATGGCTATGTTTTTGGGGGAGTTTTGTTTGTTTGTTTGTTTGTTTCTGTTTTTGAATGAACAAGTTAATCAACTGCATTGATGTTGTTTTTCCCCATCCTAATAACAAATGTGTACTTCTCTTACATTTTAGTACTTGTTGATGACTTTGCAATATGTAATTTTTCCCAGTCTATACTGGAGAGGTATGAAATTTTTGACAAAAAGCATGTACAATCCCAGGTAAGGATGGTGTCTTATTCCCTCCCATTCCTTTGATTATTGCTGAAATTCACTCCACTAATTCTAGAAAAGCACATTCAATGTCCTTCCTCCCTAATGCTCTTTCTATCTGTAAGTTGATCTGAGTAAAGATCCATATTTAATCCTTTTAAAAGAATTTCTTTTTTTTATTAGATATTTTCTTTATTTACATGCCATATGATTTTTCTTTTCCCAGTTTCCCCTCCAAGGAACAAACAAATGCAGTAAGTATTTTCTGGTGAGGTTTGGGGTGATGAATATTTGTTTTGTTTTCAGTAAAGTACTTATGAGGACCTGAATTTGATAGCTATCGCTTTCCCTAAAATATAGATAAATAAATAACCAGTTGCAGTGGCAAATATTTCTGATCTCAGCTGTGGAGTAAGAGAGAAATTGGAATCCTAGGACCCACTGAATATCCAGTATGGTCTACTTGACAAGGTCCAGGCTCGAACAAAGAATTATACCTGAATTTGACATCTAGCATCCACCATTAGTATACCCGTTCGTGCACGCATGCACACGCAGACATGAATGCACGAATACACACACACACACACACACACACACACACACACACACACACACACACACAAAGCCCACACACACATAATTAGTTAATACAAAAACAAGGCAAATCTACTTGTGACAAATTTCTTCCATTGTTGCTTATATGACAAAATCTTTACTCTTCATCTTTAAGGGATTATTAGAGACATGGAATTATATAGTAGCACTTTCATTCTGAGCTTTAACTATTCTCCTGTGCTAATATTGCTTCTATAGTTTATGAAGATGATGCTAATGTTGCCTTTGATCTTTATATCCAAGATTCCTCGGCACACCTCACTTTCTTCAAACATTTCTCTATTTGATATTCCACAATTTAGTAAAATGTGCCTAGGAAAAGTCCCATGGAGTGTTTGAGGTGATGATGATGTCAGATATTCCTAAGTCTGTACTTTAGAATATTGGAAAATTTCTAGCCATTGTTACCCGTTAATATTGTTTTATTTTCATCTTCTACTTCCAATGAGCACATGACATCTTTACTATCTCTGCTATTGAATATTGGTTTCTGTCTCCTTTCATCCAGATTTTATTTTGTTTAATCTAGCTCTTTCTATAAACAGCTCTTCACTTATACCCTTAGTTCTCTCTGGTATATTTATGTACTCTGCTCTAGACCTTCTGTATTCTGTCAGGCTTTCATGTATGGAGCTCTCTCCTGTCTTTCACATACAATTTCGAATTTTCTTTCCTAGTACTAGTTCTTGGAAGGATTTTTTGCTACTTTGAATCTTTCTGTATACCACCAGTTCCTTTTCATTTGAGACAACCATACCTGTGAATGTAGAAATCTCATTGTAAAAGTAGTTGATTTTCAAGCCAACATTTGTCTTCTCTTAAGAATGGTGCATGAGTCTTCTGAGAATCCCTACCTACCATGACAGAAACATTAAAAATTGTATCTCAAAATTCTTGTGCTTTTCATATATCAGGCTTTATAAGTCACAGGTATGTTACCTTTGAAGAATTACATGATAAGCAATGAAATCGTTTTGTGTGTCTATTAATTTCTAATGGGGGATAAAAATGTTGAATTCTGGGTAATGAACTTTCTATTTACATTTTGACAATGTCAGACACAAGAAAGGTATTTTCAGTGAATAAATGTCTCCTTTTGATCTCATTCAATATTCCTAGGTTTAGATAAATTTCCTATGAAAAAGAACAGAATGTGCTAAAATAAACTGCCCCTTTAAATTCACCTCACACTGTGTTTGGCAGTAGGAACATCACTGAAGAATAGCTAAAGACTACAGTAAGGATACTGATATTAAAGTATATTCTGACAAAAAGCATATAACTTTTCCACATTTTTCTTTTCTTTTCTATATTTTAACATGGGATTTTAGGAATTAAAACTAAAACTTCTAAATATAAATCAGACTTGGTGGAGATAGAGTTTTCTTCTGTTTTGTTTATTTGTTTGTTTGTGTATTTCAAGACACATTTAGTTGGTCTAGTTACTTCACAATCTGTCTTGTACTGCCTAGTTTTAATCCATAAAGACTGGTATCCTGGGGTAGAAAATGTCTCTCTTTATGCTTCCGCCCATTTAGTACCCTTACAAGGAGATTCATCACAGAGTTCTTCAAAGGGGAGCGATTCAGCACTCCAGGGCCAATCGGGCAGCAAAGTTTCCTTCACCATCATCAGGCACTTTTGAGGATGAACAACAGCTCTCCAGGAGGTGCAGTGCAAATCTAGCCCTTTAAACTCATTTACTTTAATTGCGTAACATTTTAAATACTGCATGCCAGTGAGAGGCAGGTGGATCAGCAGGTGCAATGTGGCGATCTGCCAATAATGGCATCAGAAAAACAGCCCCTCACAGAGGCAGGAAGCAAGAGACCTAGTTGAGAACTCCTCTGAGCTTCAAGCTTGTTTCATCCGGTAATCGCCCCAGAGGGGAGGATTTCCAAGCAATCCAAACCAAAGCTGTCTTATTCGTTTTTTAGCTACTATTTTTATTTTTTATTTATTTATTTTTGGTTAAAAAGCGGGGGAGAAGTTCTCAGGAATAGAATTTCCTCTGAAATCTTCCAAACCTTTGTGGAGCCTCTTTCCTGACACTTATCACTTTCTCTGTGGATTAAGGATTTAAAGAAAAATGATTATGAGGCAGGGCTCATCTCTAAAATTTTCATGTAAAATACAAAACATAACATGCCAATTTTTTTGTGTGTAAGCATTTATTCAACTCAAGTATGATATGATTATAATTTCAGGCAGCATGAAGTTAACTTCTAATTAATAATAAATTCCATGTCATTTTAAAACTACTCCCCTCTTACTGGTATTCTTGAGACAAGAAAAATTAGAATAGGAAAATTACAGAAACAGGGAGATATTTATATACACCTGAAAATATAAAAATTTAGGTAGTCATAGATTCACAAACATAAAACAAATGTTATTGGATGAATACCAACTGGTTAACTTAGTTTAGTTTCTTTATGGCAAATGGTAAATAAAGGGAAATATTTAGTTGGTTTGTTTGTAATTATACATATCATTGATAAGTTACCTATTTATTCTTTGGCAAAATTAATCTGTGGTGTTAAACTAGTGGTGACTGAGAAGAAATTTTATTTCTAGAATACCACTTCAGTGCCAAACTTCCTTTGTAACTCATTACCTCTCCTTCTAAGTTTATAATGACTTGGTAGTTAAAGTACCATCAAATGCTATGCACTCTTTGTCTAATCAATTGATCAAAATTACTAAAGTAATGCAGAAGAGAAAATAGGATAAGTCTTCATTCTATTAATTTATATATGCCAAAATAGTTCATAGCTTTCAGTCACATGATCTAAAAACTCAGTGTATGTTTCCCTGAATTGTGTTTACTAAAGCTAAGAAGTATTAGGCTAAACACAGAGTTGGTGTGCGTATCATTTTCAAATATTTTATCCTACTGTATTAGTGAGTCATTTGCTTGAATATACGTTTTGCAAAATACATCAATAATTGAATATAGGGTTTATATGATATTAAATGACGATGTCTCCTTGCATTTACTATCAAGATGATGACAAGAGTGAAAAATCCCAAGAAGAAAAAGAGCTGCAGGAAAAGATAGGCAATCAAAGTAAGAGTCAATGCACTTTTAAAATATATAATGATTCTCCATGCTACATTTGGCCTATTTTATGCCTTTAGCTTATTAAATATCTATTAGCAAAATACATGGAGCATCTGATAACTCAGACCACATGTCCCATTCAAACATGTGTCAGCCCTGGATCCCCAAGAACACTCATCTGAAGGCTGACCTCCTTGTCACAAGACACTATTGCTACCACTTAAAACAGGCTGTTTCTCATGCCAGTGCACTAGGGTCCTCACCCTAGTGAGGGTCGGGGAGCAGAACGCTGAAGCTTTAAAATAAAACCACTCCATCTGAAAACAATGTATATTCTAAATACTATGTTAACCAGTTGGTATTCATCCCATATTTGTTTTATGTTTGTGGTGCAAGTCAAATCTTTGCCTGTCTGGGAGCTATGCTGTAAATCTGTCCATTCCCATCCCTGTATCTGTATCTATGTTTGTCCTTAATGAAAGTTTTTTTCTCTCTGTTTTGAATAACATATAATTAAATACATAAATAGAAAGCAATGGAGGAAGAAAACTGGTATCAACTTCTAGCCTCCAGATATATGTGCACAAACATTCACATGTACACAAGCATACATGTAGGCACATTTTTACACAAACAGCAAAATCAAAAAGGATGTTGATCTGTGTACCAGAAGAAAACAATTTAGTCACAAATGAATTCCTAATCAGTAGTTGGGAAAACAAGTTTGGGTCAAGAAAAAAAGATAAATTCAGTAGAATATGGGATATTTGTATTCAGAAAAAAAAGTTAAATCATAAAAAGAAATTTTAAAACATTATGGTAGACATAAGTTCAATTAGTTCCATAATCATAATAAATGGAAATTGACTGACATCATATAACAGTGTGTGTCATTGACAGCAAAATTAGTGGCAAAATATCATGAAAACAATCCCTCCTCCTTGTGTTTAATTTTTTATCCTTTAAATTGATTTTTTTGTGAATTTTACACCATGCACATCATGTGCCCCAATCTCACCTATCTTCCCATCCCTCAGTTCACCTATCTCCCCATCCCATATCTGCCCTCTGCTGTTGTATCCTCCACTCTTAATCAAAACATAACAAATCTAAGCTAAACAAGACAAAGCAAAACAAGCAAGCAAGCAAAAAACATCTTGTAGTGGAAGCTGCAGTGTGTCATGGTATATCATTTTATCCAAACAGCTTCATTTGCAAATGTTCAGTGCAACACGTCATTGACCTGCTTCAAGGCCTCTAGCTTCTGCCAGACTTTCAATACTAGATCCTTACCAGGACTCCTTTCAGACATCTTGTTGATGCCCTGTGTCAGCTTTCATAGTTCTACAGAACTGGCCCCTTCATGTGCTCCAGCAGTTTATAGATCGAGTAAATGTTGGGATGGGCTAACGCAATGTCTTGAACTTCCCTGACAAGGGGCAGGCCAGATCTCATGCTCTCATGCCCACAGCAGGCTCACCTACTCTTCTTCCACCAAGTCTAGCTCTTGTGCTCTCCAATGAGGAGAGGTGGAGTTATCTCCCCTGCCTGCCACAGGAGAGGGACAAGGGAATCATCTCTCCAGCACTCATACTACTTGTATGTCTGGTAAGGGGGGATTTAATTTGCTGAAAATTGATATACCAAAATGATAGCACAGCAAAAAGGAACAGAATGTTATTAGAGAAATGCATAAGAAGGCCCAATATAGCTATACCCCTTTTTAGTATATATACTGAGGTGGAGATGAACAGAATTATGAGATAAAGAATGACAAGTCTGAAAAGACTCAGAGAATAGGCAGTCAGTGAGATAGTTTGATCATGCCTCGTTCGGTAACTGCTCATTAAAAGGCAACCCACATTAGTAAATTTATCAGTAATTTTTAAGGTACAATTGATCATTTTTATCTCAAAATATGTATTCAAGTGCTACTTTTTATTATGCTTGAGTTTGCACCATATTTTTACTAATAGTATCTTAATTAATTCACCTAAACCAAGTAAATTAATGCTTTGCAAATTATTCAGCTAAGCCTGGAAGATTGTGAGATGCTACATGCCCATATTAGCTTAATAATAAACAATCTATTTTAAAATTCAAGAATAGGTAAAAGAAACACACCACTCTTGTTTTTATTTATCATGTTATTGTTACCCCTGCTACTGAAAATAAATATTAAAACTGGAATAAATAGCATAAATACAAATCAGAGCCTGATGTTAGATGCAAATATCATACATCATGATCGCACATCATATAAAAAATCCCCAGGAAACTTTAGCACAGGGTTTTTCTTCAGCCTTTGTAATGCTGCAACCCTTTTATATAATTTGTCATGCTGTGATGACCCTCAACTATAAAATTATTTTCACTGCTATGTCATAACTGCAATTTTCATGGTTATGAATCATTATGTAAATATTTTCGGAGATAGAGGTTTGTCAGAGGAACCCTCACAGGCTGAGAGCCACTGCTTTGGTAGCTTACTGTTTACAGATCAGTGCTCAAAGAATAATAAGGAAAGTTGAATACAAAACTTAAATTCTAATTTAGGAGGATTTTATCAGAAAGTAAAACTTGCATTGCAGCTGACAATTATGAGAAAAATAGAATTAGCCCAGACATAAAGAGTGAAAGGATGCTACACAGGAAATGCTCATCGTTGTTAAAATTCACTATTAAAAAGTTATAAATTAGACAACGATTTTCTTTATACGTTTGATTCCATGCTCATCTAACTTCCAATGGATTTTTTCCCTCAGGCAAAAAAATTAGAGGAAAACACCTAGCACAACTTTTCCTTTAAGGGACCATGATAGATTTAAAATAAATGGCACTAGATAAGCTGTGTTTATAGGAAAGTAAACCTATATATCACACTGAACATAAAATATATTTTCCAGATAAATGTATTTGGTAAGAAAAACTTATAAATGTATGAAATAAATTTTAGAGATGAGTCTGTGTCCTTCATGAAAAACAGGTACATATGAAAATGAGTAAAAAAAAAAGAAGAGGAAGAGGAAAATGTTGACAAATTTAATTAAGTGAACACAAATTTAGATGGTAGAGTTTATCAAGATCTAAATTAATCTACCCTCAAGTTGAGAGAATAAAAGTAAAAGTTCATAGTTTTATGGAATTTATATCCAAATTATCAAAATGCATTCTGCATATACTTCCAGGAAGGGAAGCCACAAATAAATAAATGAACATTTTTTACAAAGGCAAATTATTTTATCTTATGTTTTAAAAAATAGCCGGGCAGTAGTGGTACATGCCTTTAATCCCAGCACTTGGGAGGCAGAGGCAGGCAGATTTCTGAGTTCGAGGCCAGCCTGGTCTACAGAGTGAGTTCCAGGACAGCCAGGGCTACACAGAGAAACCCTGTCTCAAACAAAACAAAACAAAACAAAACAAATGTAAAGGTAGTAGAAGTAGTATTTCTTATCCACTGTGTAAATGCATAAAATGCAAGAAGCTTGAGTGTGCATTTTGTAGAATTATAGAATAGAATCCTACTTTGAAGTATATTTGGCAACTTTACTAAAGTTGATATATTAACTTTAAAACCATAAAATTACATTTTCAGTTACACAATAACAGACATATTTTCAGTTACACAATAACAGACATATATATATATATACATATATACACATATATATATAGTAACATATATATGACATATTTATAATAGCCATATTCCATATATCTGAATAAGATGTATAAAAATTATTTTTTAATTGAATAATTACTTCAAAGGAAACAGAAAATGACATATCATATGTTTATTCTGAGGCATTAGAAATATCAAATATTTTCATATCTAAGCTTTTTGTCATGAAGACCAGTGAGTGAGGTATACTGGCTGTGTTCATCATGAATATTTGAAAATGGGAAAAAGAAGGAAAGAATTCTGAGAAACGGACTACTACTTCAAGACCTGTAATAACGTTATTTCTTACCCAGTGACTATAGAAGTTACAAAATTCCAAACAGTAATTTAAACTATTATATATTATAAACTGAGGATGCAAAGTACATAAAGTTAACACAAAGGTTAAATAGAGTATGAATTAAAATAAGGAGACCAGAGGATTTAACTCATTTATAGAACATAGCCTTGATTCTAATAACTACACTCACATGATCAGGAAGAGAAATCACATGGAAAAGCAGTCAGATATTGAAAATCAAGATGTGCTAATAAAGATTTTAAGGGGGATATTCTAGGACATGAGAATGCAGGTACAGGTGTACATACACATAAAATTTTTTAAATTAAACAGCAGGTGAGCATAATTGAGTTCAGAGTAGAAAGAGTTGAAGGATAAATAAGTCCGTGAATAGAAAACCAAATCATCAACAAATATTCAAAGGGAGGAAAGTAGGAAAGAAATCAAAGTTCAGAAAATCCATCATGGAATTTATTATTATCTATTGCAAACAGACTTTCCAAAAGAGAAAACTCTACATGAAAGGCAGAACATAAATTTTCTCAATGGTCTAAATTTATTAAGAGAAGAAATATATTGTTCAAACTAAGTGGGTTCATGCAATATATAACAAAACATTTAAGTCTGCCTGTGAGACCAAGAATTGCTGATACAGAATATCAGCCAATCAGGAACTAATGTTTACCAGAGATGCTTTCTTGGAACCAATGGGGCATGGGTGGAGGGTATTAAAGGAGCTTGCAGCAGAATCCCATTTAGAATAGTTTCTGTATCGTGATTAGCTTGTTTAAAAAACGATATGATAACATTTCAGTGAAAGGTTTCTGGGAGGAAAAACTCATAATCAAACTATACCACATGGGCATCTGCATACGTGTTTTTTTGTTAAGAAACACATTTTGATCCCATCTCACTCTCTTTCTCTGACCAGTGGCAAGTTTCTGTATGTCTACTTATATACCTACTCCATGACACTTGTCATATCTTTCACACTGATAATTTAACTTACAGTTAAAAAAGATAGTACACAATATTTTTAACCCTGGAAATTATATAAAATTATATAAAAATTATATAAAAATAATATTTTTAACACTGGAAAGTGATTTAATATATAAGACACCTATTCCAAGCATAATTTGTAATGAAGCAAGGCGTAAGTTTCTGAGTGCTTGAAGTACAAAATATCAGAATGTTCTAAGTGAAATCAACGAGCCAGTGAAAATTGAACTACCATTGCTTAAATTAATCTTAACTATAAATTACTTCATTTCTTTTGATTTAAAATAACAACCAGAATATTAAAAAAAGAAAACAATTGAAATCAAGAAAACCGATGACTCCAGAGCAGTGGTCCTTAAGCTTCCTAATGTAGTGACCCTTTAGCACAGTTTCTCATGTTGTGCTGACCCCTCTCAATAAAAAATACTCTCATTGCTACTTTATAACTGTAATTTTGCTATTATGAAAGAGTCAATAAATCCCAAAGGATCACAGCCCACAGGATAAGAACTTATGGTCTAGTGTAATTCATGGCTCAGAAGTTGAGTGCTTGCATTCTATCAAAACACTTGAGTTTGGTTCACAGCATCCTTCTAATAGTTTCAGTACTAGGATCTGACACCTTCGTCTTGCCTTCACAGCTACTTGTGTGTATATGTGTACATGCAGGTGCATCCATAAACAATTTAAATAGTTAATTAATTAACAGAACTATGCAACCAAAGTATATAGTATTATAATAAAGTTTCAAATAATTAAATAAAATCAGAAATTCTTAGGCAAGTGGATGGAAGTAGAAAATATCATCCTGAGTGAATGTCGTAAACAAATCACAAAAGAGCACACATGGTATGCACTCACTGATAAGTGGATATTAGCCCAGAACTTCCCAACACTCAAGATACAATTCACAGACCACATAAAGCTCAAGAAAAAGGAAAACCAAAGTGTGGATACTTCAGTCCTTCTTAGAAGGGGAAAAAAAATCCATGGGAAGAAATACAAAGTATGGAGCAGAGACTGAAGGAAAAGCCATCCAGAGACTGCACCACGTGGGGACCCATCCTATATACAGTTACCAAACCCAGACATTATTGTGGATACAAACAAGTGCTTGCTGACAGAAGCCTGGTAAAGCTATCTCCTGAGAGGCTCTGCAGGTGTCTGAAAAATACAGAGATGGATGCTCTCAGTCAACCAGTGGGCAGAGCACAGTGTCTCCAAGGGAGGAGCTAGAGAAAGGACCCAAGGAGTTGAAGGAGTTTGCCGCCCCATAGAAGGAACAACAATATGAACCAACCAGTACTCCCAGAGTTCCCAAGGACTAAACCACCAACCAAAGAGTACACATGGAGGGACCCATGGCTCCAGTTGCATATGTAGGAGGAGATGGCCTAGTCGGTCATCAAAGGGAGGAGAGGCCCTCCTTGGTCCTGTGAAACTCAATGCCCCAGTTTAGGAGAATGCCAAGAGAGGGAAGCAGGAGTGGGTGGGTTGGTAAGCTGGGAGAGCAGGGGCAATGGAATAAGGGGTTTTTGGAGGGGAAACAAGGAAAGGGGATAACATTTGAAATGTAAATAAATATCTAATAAATTTTTTAAAAAATGTTACTGTGCAAAAATGAAGTAATGCAGTGTAGTCAAATTGCTAATCCTTTTTATTTATTTTTATTAGATATTTTCTTTATTTACATGTCATATGATATCTCCTTTCCCAGTTTCTCCTCTAAGAAAAATAAAAGAAAAGAAAAAGTAAAAGAAAAAGAAAAGAAAAGAACAAACAAACAAACAAAAAAGCCCTCTTCCCTCTCTCCTCCCCCTGCTCACCAATCCACCCTCTCCTGCATCCTGGCCCTGGCATTCCCCTACACTGGGGCATAGAACCTTCACATGGCCAAGGGCTTCTCTTCCCATTGATGACCAACTAAACCAACCTATGCTACATACACTGCTAGAGCCATTAGTCTCACAATGTGTACTCTTTGGTTGGTCGTTTAGACCAAAGTGTGGATACTTCATTTCTTCTTAAAAGGGGTAACAAAATACTCATGGAAGGAGTTGTAGAGATTAACTATGGAGCAGAGACTAAAGAAAGGACAATTCAGAGACTACTCCACCTGGTCATCCTTCCCATATTGAATCATCAAATCTAGACACTAGTGTGGTTGCCAGCAAGGGCTGGATGAAAAGAGCTTGATATAGCTGTCTCCTAAGAGACTCTGACAGTACTGGACTAATACAGAAGTAGAGGCTCACAGGCATCCATTGAACTGAGTACAGGGTCCCCAATGAAGGAGCTAGAGAAAGAACCCAAGGAGCTAAAGGGTTTGCAGCCTCTAAGGATGAGCAACAATATGAACTAACTAGTACCCTCAGAGCTCCCAGGGACTAAAATACCAAACAAAGAGTACACATGGTGGGACTAATGGCTCCAGCAGCATATGTATAGCAAAGGATGGCCAAGTTGGTCATCAATGGGAGGAGAGGCCCTTGGTCCTGTGAAGACTCTATGCCCCAGTGTAGGGGAATGCCAGGGCCAGTAAGCTGGAGGTGGGGGTGGGGTGGGGGTGTGAGCAGATAGAGCTAATCCATGTCTGTTTTCTAGTGTTATAATGATAGATAGATGAATAGTTGAAAATAACAAGTCTTACTGTGAATCACAGGAGATAGAAAAGTTATTTTGCAAACCTGAAGGGGAAAAGGCCATCTATCCTTTCCAGATAAGCCACCATCAATAGAATATGCCTCTCCTCACCAAGGAGTTGGGATAGGATAATGAGGAACACAATGAAGAATTACAAGTAAAAAAAAAAGGAGGAATCAAAAACCTGTGGTAGCTTTTTTTCTGGAAATTAAAAGGCAACAAATATGCTCTTTGTTAAAGTGATGAATGCAATTTACTTGCGTAAGTGGAAGGTAATTGTCCATTTTAGCTCTATAATTTTAATAAGTCTGACCAGAAGCAAGATAAAAATCTTATACATTTTGTATGATTATAGTAAAAAAAAATTGGATAATTGGACCGTTCAAAATGGCTTAAAGAGGCTTGACAAATTATGTCCTAAAATTTGTAGGAAGTTACTTAGAACTTACTAATTATCATGCATCTTAGAAACAAAAGAATATCAATATTTTTTCTAGATCTGAAAACATCATTATTTTAACATTAAAATAATATAATAAGATCTATTCATTACAAAATATTGTCTCCTCATTTCATGGTTGTATGTTTTGATTCCCATATTTTCACCACAATAAGGAAATCGTTTCCAGGTTTAAAAAAAGGAGAAAAGCAATCTGGCTCACCCACTCCTCCTCAGAGCACTCATAGTGCTGTGCTGAATAAAGTGTAGATTGGCCCTTGTTCCTCATCAAGCACACTAACCGATTTTCTTGTGTTCAAAAATAGATCACTATGCATTCTTTTTTATGCCAAATATGAATGCATAGAACATTTGCTTGCATGCTCTGAAGAATAGCATAAAAATTCTACACAATAGGCAAGAAGATAAGGGAGAGCTTTGTAACATTCATGGTGAACAATGTTTCAGTAACCATGAGAAAATGCAGCTCAGCAACAATGGTGTGCTGTGCTAAAACTGAATATTTTAAGGCATAGGATTATATCAGATAAGTCATATCCCCTTTTAATGAATACTAAATAATTTGTTCAAAAGACTTTTACAGTATTCTTACACTAGGCTATTAATAGAAAAGCTACAAGTAGTTCTAAGAAGAATGATTGGCTTCCTTTTGGTGGTCAAGGTATTAGGCATTGTTTTAGAGTATGTAAATCTTACTGTTCATTATACAGAGGTTATTTCAAAATAGTACTCCCTACCTGTTTTTAATTTTGAAACTAATAAAATGTTATGAGGCCTAAGTAACAACAATCTCTTTTCAAGTCCATAGACATTCTAATTAAAGTGCAAATTCATGAGAAATTAATAAACACAGCTGCAGTAGTATGTTCTACCTCAACATGAAAACCTTTTGTGGGTTATTAAAAGAGGCTGTGACTTCAGTAGGGCAGGGCTTCAGTGACAGCAGTGAGGACCTTAGTTTGGAAATTTGTTATGTTCAATTTTTCATGAAATATATGTCAGTTCACTTATGAGTTTTTTTTAATTACTATAGAATGACTTATTTGTTCTATGTCTAAGGATAGTTTTTCATACTGTTGCTTAACAGGATTTTCTATATCTACTAAAAGTTTATTTAACAGTTTTCCTCATATTTTATGCTATTTTTTATCAACATTTTAAAGTTCATGATTCTTATACAAGATAATATATTTAAGAATATATTTCCTATATGAAATTCTTACTGTTCTTGGGTTTAAGAGTATTATTTTATGAAAAACTCACTGTGATCTAATGTAGTGAAGTGTGTGTGCACTATGACAGTAGTTTAGAATGGCCCTTGTGAAAACTGCGAGGTAAGACTCAATGACAGTATCTATATCTGTTCATAAATCAATTATTTGCACACATTGCCTGTCCCCTGGAATAGTGGAAAAGAGAGCACTTGAAAATATCTGTAGTTCTCTCTTTTTAAATAACAAACAGGTATGGTTAGGTACATATCTCACTTTGTAGAGTATTTATATTACATGCTTGAAGCCCTGGACTCAATCCCTAGTACTGCATAATACCGGGTGTGATTATTTTATTCTCCCTTCTAAGTGAGATTAAAGCATATCGATTTCAACCTTCCTTCATGTTTAGATTTTTTGGGTTTGTAGAGTATAGCATGTTACATGTATTTTATGGCTAATCTCAACTTATAAGTGAGTCTGAACCATGTATATCCTCACTCAGGATGATATTCTCAAGTTTGATGCATTTGCCTGCAAAATTCTTGATATCTTTGTTTTTGTAGCTGAGTTGTATTTCATTGTATATGTTTACCACATTTTCTTTATCCATTTTTCAGTTGGAGGACATCTAGGTTGTTGTTATGTTGGGGCTATTAAAATAAAAATGCTAAGTACATAGTTGAGCAAGTGTCTCTGTAGGGTGTTGGAATATCTTTTGGATATATGGCCAGGAGTAGTTTAGCTGGGTCTTCAGGTAGAAGTATTCCCAATTTTCTGAGAAACCACAAAATTGATTTCCAAAGTGGTTGTAAGAGTTTGCACTCCCACCAGCAATGAAGAAATATTCCACATACTCACCAGCATGTGCTTTCTCTTGAGTTTTCTTATCTTAGCCATTCTGATGTGTGTAGATGGAATGTCATAGTTGTTTTTGTTTGCGTTTCCCTAATTCCTAAGGACTTTGAACACTTCTTTAAGTGTTTCTTGGTCATTTGTGATTCTTCGGTTGAGAATCTCACTTACTTCTGTAACACATTTATTTGAAAGAAGCATATGAACAGAGGGAACTGAAAGAGAGGGATATGGTGAGGAGTATTAGGATTCAGGATCAGGTATGGGGAAGGACAGGAGAGATGGCTAGATAGATTCACGAAAATGAATGGAAATCTGCAACTGACAGGGGTGAAGAGGTGGTAGCCATCTCCAGGAAGAAACAGAGACCTGGGATAACGATGGTGACAAAGAATCAATGGGGGTGACCTTAGCTGTGATTCACTTCATTGGGATATAGAACCTACAGAGGCCACCTCCTATAGTCAGTCAGTAACCCCAGTGGAATGATAGGGGCAACCATCCACAGAACATTAGACCCCAAATTTATCCTGTCTATAAAAAATACTGCAGGGATGGTGGATAAAGCAGAGACTGAAGAAATGGCCAAAAAATAACTGGCCCAACTTGAGACGGATCCTATGGGCAAGTACTAGTCACTAACACTATTAATGATACTCTGTTATGCTTATAGATAGGAGCAAGTTGTCCTCTGAAAGGCTCAGTCAGCAGCTGACTCAGACAGATACAGACACACACAGTCAAACAGTGGATGGAGTTTGGAGACATTTATGGAAGAATAGGAGGAAGGATTGCCGCCCCAAAGAGGATAGGAACGCCACAGGAAGAATGATGGAGTCAACTAACCTGAACCCTTGAGGCTCTGTGTCTGAACCACCAACTAAAAATCATACAGGGGCTGGACCTAGGCCTCTCCACACATATATAACAGATGTGTAAGTTGGTTTTATATGTGTCCCAAGTAACTGGAATAGGAGCTATCTCAAAAACTCTTGGCAGAATGTGGGATATGATCTTCTAGCTAAACTGCCTTGCCTTGTATTTTAGGAGAGGAACCACTTAACTTTTTAGAGACTTGAAGTGCCAGTGTGGGGATACTGAGGAGGGTACCCACTCATAGAAGAAGGGGAGAGATGGATCAGGGAAGGATTGTGGGAATTGGTGATCAGGAGGGGGCAGTAATCAGGATGTAAAATGAATAAGTAAAAA
Organism: Mastomys coucha; assembly: GCF_008632895.1. Classification (NCBI taxonomy): domain Eukaryota; kingdom Metazoa; phylum Chordata; class Mammalia; order Rodentia; family Muridae; genus Mastomys; species Mastomys coucha. Next base: position 63,678,938 of record NW_022196912.1, read on the forward strand.
ATAAATTAATTGCCTAATGAAAAATAAAAATACTGGCTGTAATGAACTACTACTGTAATTCTGCCACTGAAGAGGCAGAGACCAGAAGATCAGAAATCCAAGACCATTTTGACTAACTAGCAAATCTAAAGCTATCCTGAGCTGTCTGAAACCATCAAAGCACACCAACAAAAACAAACTACCACGAACAATCATTAACAACAACAACAAAAAAAAATGTAATATAACCCAACAAGTAAAGCAGTACACAATGCAAATAACCAACTAAATACAGCATGTGAGATGTTGAGTTGACCTGATCTTAAAAGTCTGTTTGGTTACAAATATGATACCACAAAAATAACTCCAAATGTATAAAACATCTGAACATGAAACTTGAAATACGGGCATTACTAGAAGAAAACATAGATAGTGTCCTACAGGACATGGGTATAAGAAAGACTTTCTGTATAGGACACCATGAGGAATTGAGGACAATGATTTACAAATGAGGCCGCATAAATATGCAAAGCTTTTGCATAGCTAAGGAAACAAATGAGTGAAAAGGAATCCCACAGAGTGGGAGAACATCTTTGCCAGCTGTACATCAGACAGCAGACTTATATCCAAATATTATAAATAATACAAAGAACAGAGAGAAGAATACCCAATCAAAAACATGGCTTGGGAAATGCATAGAGAGTTCTCAAGTGAAGATATAAAAATGGCTAAAAATACTTCTTTTAAAAAATGTTCATTGCCCCTAGCAATTAGAGAATGGTAAATCAAAACAATTTTGACCATTCCTCTTACCCCAGTCAGAGTGGCAATAAAGTAAAAAAAAAACTGAAAAGGAACGCCTGAGAGGATGTGAGGGAAAAGGAACTCTCAGACGTTGTTGGTGGGCTGGCGAACTGGTTCAGCCACTCTGGAGAACACTCAAATGTTAAAAATAAATCTACTGCATGGCCCAGTTATTCGACTTTTTGCCACATGTCCAAAGGATTCATCATCCTGCTCCATAGACATTTGCTCAAGCATGATCATTATCTCTTTATTTATCATAGCTAGGAAATGAAAGGAAAGTATCTTTCAACTGTTGAACAGGCAACGAATGTGAGATACAATTCAGCTGTAAGGAAAAGAAAATCATAACACTTGCAAGTAAATGGATGGAACTCGGAAAGATATTGAATATAGCAACCCAGATGCAGAGAGCTGAATATCAGATGTTCTCTCTCCAGTTCTTATCTCTAGATCTTCAAATGTGTGGATATCACCCAGAGAAACTTGTAAGCATACTTTTGGCTACTTTATCAAGTTTCTTCCCTACCACGCTTCTCCATTCTTATGCCTTTTAATCCCTGACACTAGTTAGAGAAGAAAGTTAGAGAAGAAAGGTACATCCATACTGTTAGGACTACTTCCTATTGAGTTTCTTACAGCGTCTAGTCTTTGTCATCAGTAACCAGCAATCAGTGACTAGCAAACTAGCAAACCACCAATCCAGCATTCAATAGCAAGACAAAAACAAAAACAAAAACAAACAAAAACAAAACAAAACAAAAAAAACCCTAGCAGTAGGAAGAGGAGCAGCAGCCATAACTCTCTTGGGGGTTCTGGCATTTTTATACCCCATGAAGCATTCCCAGAATTTCAAAATAAAATAAAATTTCTTCAGCTGGCCAAATTATGCCCTTGACAGAGCATGATATTAAACCATAGCCAACTGCTGTGGGCAACCTGATGCAGCCTGATACCTGACACCTGGAATTAAAACAAAAATATTTTTGCATAATATTTATGAGAAAACTAGGAAATTATAAGGGGTCCAAGGCAGTGGTGGGAAACTAAGAGAGAAGAAAAAGCTGGGCAAAAGTGTGACTAGGTGGCAGGGAGATCTTTAATTAGGGAGAAGGAGGTAGTCAAATACAGAAGATTAAGGAGGGAAGATACTAAAATAGCAATAAGAATGTATTAAAACATCATAAGGAAGGATATAATTATATTTATATCTAAAATTACATATATATCCTGTATATCTATATATACATACTCATTTACATATATAGTTAAAATGAAATCTTTCCTGTGGTTAGAACAGTGCTCCTTGCCAGAGTCATAGACTACTTACATAAATTTCAACACCAGAAATGAGATGCTCTCTTTTGAATTGTAGGTGAGTTTCCCAAAACCCTCCTAAAACATTACAAGCTCTTGCTCTTGGTTGCTTCCCAGTGTCCAATCATAAGTCCCTAGTGATGAAGATATTATGTAGTTTAGACACAGGACCAAGATGATGTGAGCTAAATCTGGCCCAAAAAGGTTCCTCACTAAAGACTAGATTTTATGATATCAGATGTCTCCATGCAAGCTTCGAAAGATGGAATCAACTCATGGTCCTATTCTGTAGAAATATCACTAGAAAGGTGAGCCTGTCACAGTAACCCTAGAGATTAATAGAAGCATGCATACTTTGATAGTGAGCCTCTGCTCTTTAATTGGATTCAAGATCGCTCAACAGAAAAACCATTCCTAATACAGAAAACATTGGCAACTTCCAGAATTCTTGGAGAAGACTCTACTATTGTCTCTTTAGTAAATCTATATAATCTTAAAGTACATTCTGAATTTCTATCCTTATACCAACAGATAAATAATAGTTCTTCCTCTTTATCAAAAAAAAATTACCTCTTATATTAGATGGAGACCATCACAAAAAAGATAATTTATTAAAATGCCTAGAATAAAAGATTGTGGGGTTCTCAGTCCAAATTGATACATATGTAACACGATACATTCACCTAAGGCTCAGGACTCATTGTGAAAATTGGTGTAGAAAATAATTAACAGCTAGAGAAATAGAAGCCTGATGTGAGACTTTGTCTCCTAGAAATGTCAGAGCCTCACCCATTAAGTCTCATCAACATGATTATCTACACAAGACGTGAACAATGACATCAATGAGAATGCTAATATGGAAAAGAGAAAGCTTAAGGGATTTCAGTTCTAGACAAAGAACCACAAGAAATGACTAAGGCTGTGAGTGGGAGAAATGTTCACTCCAGGGTAGAAATCCCAAACTGGTTATCAAATACCAAGTGCTCATCTCTGAGATTATATATATAATATATATATGTAATATATTATATATATATGATAGTACATAGCTTGTTTTATGTATTTTAAAACATGTGTGTACACAACAATAACTGAAGAAAAAGAGATCATGAATTTGAGAGAACAAGGGTAGTTGTATAAGGAATATAGGAGAGAAGAAAAGGAAGGAGAAATAGATGTAATCATATTATCATTTTATTACAAAAAGAATATAAAAGATATATAAAGATAATAAAGACATGACTTTAAAACTGAAAACATATGCAATACAAGAGACTTTTAATGGCAAGTTAAAATTAGTATTAAAATTAAAATATGTATTCTTGTCTAAATAGATGATAGATACAAACATAAATAGATGATAGATTGATTGATACATAGATAGATAGATAGATAGATAGATAGATAGATGGATGATAGGTAGATAGATAGATAGATCAAATTCCTTGAATATAGTTTGGGATATTGGTTTATATTAAGAACTTATTAGTTTGATTAATATGGCACACTGAGTATGTCTATTTTAAAACTATCTATTTAAAAATGGAAAAGTATATTTAAAAATGGAATCAAATACTAAAAAAGTGGCTGTGGTAGATTTGCTTTACAACTTTAAACAACCAGAACTAAATAAAAATTATATATAAAATACAAAGTATGACTCTCTTATTTCATTATACAGATACTGATTTTTTTTCAGGACAAAACTTTAAGATAATTATAACATAAAGGAACTAAGGACTGACAAACTTCTACATGGAAAGAATATGGACCCATTTCTTATGTTAAAAAGATACTTATTGAAGGGACACTCACCTCTAACATGCTAAGGTCAGTGTTTTTCTACATTATGCAGAATCATTGATAGAGGGCACTTAGAAATCAATAGGAAAACTGTATACAGAAAATATAAAAGAAATCCTCTTTGTGTCATGAAATGCAATTTCCTTCTTTTTACATAGACAATAGGAAAATAAATTATATAAAAATTAGATTTTTCTAGCTATTAGGGATAAAACAGAGAAACAGTCTTGTGTCAACAAAGCTGATTTTAAATACCACACCTTTGCAGTACACAGAACTTTTGTGTGGAAATTGTACAGGAAAGTAAAGAGGTTTCTTTCACATTTATAAAAATATATTTCATATTAAAAATAGATTTTTCTCTCATCTTAAAAAAATAAAGTTTAGATTATCATGCCCAGAAGAAAAAGCAGATCTTGCAATGGTGCCAAAATAAATCATCTCATACGAAACAATCTCTAACATAGGAATTTCATGATTTGCTTTTTTTCTGTCCAATCACTGACTCTGTATTAACCTCTGCTACTGCTCATTGAAAGGATGGCTATGAACCTTCCACCTGATACAGGGCAGAAACGATTTTCAGCCTCATGAATCTTCTCTCCGCTGTGGAGGGGAAAATTGGAAAGTGTTAGGGAGCAAAAGAACGGCCATCTATTTTGCTTCCCTGGCATTTTTTTTTAAAACTGGGAAGTTGGCATTACAGAAGGGGCAGAAGGGAAAGGCAAAGTGCCAACCCGACTCCTCAGAAGAGTGACATGCTATTCAGGCTCTGCAGCTGGATATTCGGTAGCAGCTGGATATTCTGTAAGAGCACCGATCAGCTCTCGATTGAGAAAGACAATCCCTTCTTATTTTTTAGCATGTTTATCAGAGTCAATATTTTACACGACCCTTTTCTAGCTTTCAAATTATTATGAGTCAACTTGGTCCTCCCTACCCCCTACTACCCAAAAAGTACAGAAAATGTGAATAGTAATGGTATCCTCCCTGTCATTTGAAAAGTGTGGGATACTCTAGCTGGCAATGCTTGATTGATTGTGCTCCCTAATTATCTATCTATCGATACAACCATGAATGCCTCATGAAAACAAACCTAAGAAACACCGACAGTCGTGTCACTTTAGTTGATCTCAGCTTCCTAGATCAGGCTATCACATTTCTAATACCTAAACTCTAAATCAAAGATAAATGAGATCGAAAGGAGCCTTCCATCGCTGAAACACTCTAATGAAATCTCAGGGCCTCCTACATACTAGTGGAGAGCGCCTTTGGTGAGGCCTCCACTCAACCCAAACCTCTGTGAGAGGGCAGCATGCCATGCATGACTCAGAATTCCAACAAAAGCAGGGTGGTAGGAAAGGCTACAGTGAACTGAGTCACCATAGGAAGCTGCCCTCAGGTGGGCAGCCTGTGGCTTTGCTTTGTGCTACATTCACAGCAGGGCCTGGCACTTCTCTTGAAAAAGAAAATCCACTCCAAAAAACGCACTAGGGAGCAAAGCAGATTTTACAGAATATTCTGTGAGGATACAGAAAAGAGGATTTATGTCACATACTAGAAAGCATACTAGCTAGCACAAAATTGCATTCAGGATTAATAATTACCCCATCCCCACCTGAGTTCTTCTTGGAGTCTTAATAGACACAATGCTTTTTTGCCAAACTGTTTCCCACAAGCCACTAACCTCAACTTTCTTCCTTCCAACTAGAGTGATTAGAGGACTCCCAGGTCCTGAAGGACCAATTCAGAATAGGCGTATCAAATTATTCATTTAATGAACTGCTCTTAATGCCTAGAAGGTATCTACTGCTCAGAAAACTCAGTTTGTGTGCCATTATTTTTGCATCCTGGAATGAGAAATAAGCAGTTGTTAGGACAGAAACTGGAAGAAAATGCATCAGTGTGGTTAACTTTCCTGCGCAGCATATACATGGTGTAAATATTCTGCCTTATTGAATCAGTTAACCTAATTATGAAGTCAATGTTGATACATGCTTTCGTCATCAGAGTACAGGCACTTCCTTCGTAAAAAAAAAAAAAAAGTAAAAATAAAAACTGTATAAAGGTTCTAAATTAGCAGAATAAAGTCCTTGTGACATCGGAGGAGATGCACAGAAATGCCTACTCAACCTTGTTCCAGACAATGACAAAATAACAAATCAAAAATTTCACACAACTATAGCTTAGTGAATAAGTGGGTTTGGTTTAGTTAATATAGGAGCTCGCCTTATTCAAAGGCATGTAAGTGCATTCTGTAAAGACTGGGAAGAGAGAAATATTGTAATCAAATTACAATTAAAAATAGAAAAGAAGAAAAGAAAGAAGGAGAAGAAAGGAAGAAAGAGAGAAGGAGAGAGGGGAGAAGGAGAGGGAGAGGAGGGGAGCAAAGTGGGGAGTGGATAGGAGAGGAGAGAGGAGGAGAGGGGAAGAGGGGAAGGGAAGGGAGGTAAAAAGAAGTACAACCTAGCCTGGAAGCTGCTTCTGAGACTTAGAGGAAGCACCACAGAACCTCCTCCTCTTCCTTCCTACTGTTTAGCACTTATACAACTTTAGCAGACAACTCATGAGTATTGTATGGGGTTTTGTTTGTTTTTTGTTTGTTTGTTTGTTTGTTTTATCTGAGTCAAGTAACTTTCTACTGAGTTTAGGAGCTTTTCTACCCTCCCAGTTCATCCTTGGGGGGGCTGTTCCAAAGTTCCAGTGGACAGAGCAATGTAACACAAATCTATACAGCATGTCTCATCATTAGTTATATGTACCACCTGATAATCCTGTAAATATTTGCATGTTCTGTCCTGGTAGTTCTATGCTGGGTCCTGTGGTTCTTTACCAAACCTATGAAAGACACTTGAGTTTGGAAAAAGTGTTTTACATGGTAATGTGGCCAGTTAAACTCTAGTGATGAGAGAGAGAAGGGCTGGAGAGATGCTACATTAGTTCAGAACATTTGTTGCTCTTTCAGAGGACTAGTGTTCAATTCCCACATGATGGCTTTAACTAGCCAGTATTTTTTGTTCCAAGGGATCCAACTATCTCTTCTGACTTCCATAAATATCAGGCACACGCATGGTGCACATACATGCATCAAAATATCTAGATACATAAAATAAGATATTTTTAAAAATTTCTAATAAAATAACTTAAGGAAAAGAGTTTTCCAAGATAGCAATCATTTATTTTGTTTATTCTCAATACAATATGTAGAAATATATAACTAATCTTGTATTTAAATCTTACAATATTTTCAAAAAAGATGACTCCTATAACTATATCTCAGGTATCATAAAGTTAAAACCTATAGTTGTGGTTAAACAGTTGAAGAACATTTGGGATTGTATATCTTCCTAGCTATATATTTCCTGTTAAATATTTGATAGACAATACAATGGGTGAAAGGGCAGTAATCAGAAAAACAAAATCTCCACATAGTATGTGTAAGAAATGAAGACTGAATGGGAAATTGAGAAACATGGAACAAGAAATCTGGTTTCTATCATCAGAAATTCACTGCCTGACAGTGAGGGTTATAAGTGTGAAAACAGTGTAACAAACAGAAGATTAAAATCCACGATAATACTTCCTGAATGAGTTAACTTAGTTTTGAGTTCAGGAAGTATTTATTTTATACTTGAAGGAATAGGCAAAAGAGTGAGTATAGGGTTGGGAGAGTCTGCATGAGGAATGCTGCATGTTGGAAGTCCTTCAAAAGAGGCAGAACCCTGCTCTAGAATGGTTTTCAAGTTTAAATGAAATAATACAATATTATATTGTTAGTATTTAAATGAAATGTTCTGTCTGAAGCCAAAATGTAAAAAGAAATTCCTGTGGAATAACCTATAATATGTTCTTTGGAGTGTTCTTTAGCTGTAAGTAAATTTTCAGGGCTTAAATTAATGCTTCTTTCTTTGTTATTTTAATTGTCTCTGCTGCAATTCTGTGAGGTTTCCACACTGTACTTGGGTTCAGTCTATTCTTGATTATTAGCTTGACTACATCTGTAATTAAATAAAATCCAAAATTGGAGGGCACATTGTGAGAGATTTTTGATTAATTTGAAGTTAGTTGGTAGATCCCTTCTGTGATGGCTATTATTGGTTTTCAAAATGACTATATCTGAAATGAATTACAAACCAGAAGTGGAAAGCATACATGTAAAATTTCCTGCTTAGTTTAAAATGAGTGAATTGACTTCTAGGCCAGAAATTTGAAGGTACACCTTTGATCAGGATTTTGAGACAGGCAGAGTCACCTTTAATCAGGGTCACACTTTTATTAAAGCCTACATACAGACACAGAATAAGTAAGCTCTTGTTCTTTACCTACTTCCCCTTGCCTGGCTAAAATTCCATTTCTTTACTGGTGCTAAAGTCTGCTACTTCAGGATTCTAGTTCATACTAAAGACCAGGTGAGACATGCAGCCTCTTGGACTGAGCAGTTACTGGCTTCTTGGAGTTTATGATCACACGTTCAAAGACAACAATTGTTGGATTAGCTAGCCTTCAACCTGTAAGGTAAGCCATTCTAAAAAATCTTCATATAAAAAACATATTAATATTAATATATTATATTAATAATATATTATATAACATATATTATTAATAATAATAATATTAATATGTTAATTAATTATGTGTTAATATAATTATACATATGAGTGTATTAGTCAGGGTTCTCTAGAGTTACAGAACTTATGACTCTATGTAGTAAAGGAATTTATTGATGACTTACAGTCTGTAGTCCAACTCCCAACAATGGTTGGCAGCATCTCTGAATGGAAGTCCAAGGATCTAGCAGTTGCTCAGTCCCACAAGGCAAGCAGGCAAAGCAGAGCCAGCTTTCCTTCTAATGTCCTTATATAGGTCTCCAGCAAAAGGTGTGTGCCACCACACCTTTAATCCCAGATGACCTTGAACTTGTAGATCTTCCTATCTTAATATTCTGGGATTCAAAGCCACTATGCCTCAAGATCTCCATGCCAAGATTCAGGTCAGAAACTTGTATCTCTCAACCTCCAGATTAGGGCCACAGGTGAGCCTTCTAATTCTGGATTGTAGTTCATTTCAGATATAGTCAAGTTGACAACCAGGAATAGTCACTACAATCCACCCCTTGTCAACTTGACACAAATAATATCTCATGTCCACATGAAACAATAACAAAATCATGAATACGCCTAACATGATGTAACTATTCCTTGTACAATCACAAACGCATTTATAAATTTACAGTGGGGCAATGTCCCTCGGGAACATTCTTTTAGTATCTCAACTTAAATAGCAATTGATGATAAAGAAATTTGGAAGAAAGAAAATTGTATTCTTAACAAAATAAGGCAGAAGTATTCAAATTACTTTATAATCCTTGTTTTTGCAACTGATTACGTGGCCTTAGCTGGTACTTATAACTACTTTCCTCTACTACCCACTCTGTCTTTCCTTCCCCCTTACGAAGCATCTCAGCAGGTCTTGGCTCTTTTCCTGGAGGACTGACCTATACCTTCATTCCTGATGGGTCTGTGTCCTTTGTCATCCTACTTGGATTAGGCTGTTGTAATTTCCCATTGACTTTAACCACAGGACATGGAAGTACTAAGAGACGCCCTAAGGGATCTCCTGCACTCCAGACATAATCCTGCTTACCTCCATTGTGAAGAGGCAATCCGATTTCTCCATGGTAATCTGGATCTATCACTCCTCCTAACACTGTTATTCCTTTCTTAGCCTATTGGTTTAAGGGCATTAGAAGCCCAAAAATGACCAGGGCAAAGTCTGAGCTTCCAGTTCAATGGAATGTTTGTTGTGGCTCCTCCCTCTGGAACCAAAACTTCTAGGCCAGCAGAACCTAGAGCTGTCGGGACAGGAAGCAAAAATTTTCCTAGAGGGTCACTAGGAGTAATAGTGAGTGGAACTATTCCTTTTTCCACCCCTTGATTCCTGGACCCAGGGATTCTGGCTATGGGGGAAACTGTACCATATATTGGACGCTGATTCAAAACATATACTGCCTTCTGAAGAACTCTGCCCCAGCCCTCCATGCTTTTGCCACCTAATTGGTGCTGTGGCTGCCTCTTTAAAAGGCCATTCCATCTTTCTATCAGACCAGCAGCTTCAGGATGATGGGGAACATGGTGAGACCAGTGGATTCCATGATCATGGGCCCACTGTCGCACGTCTCTGGCTGTGAAGTGAGTTCCTTGGTCAGAAGCAATACTGTGTGGAATACCATGATGATAGATAAGGTACTCAATGAGTCCATGGATGGTGGTTTTGGCAGAAGCATTTCGTGCAGGAAAGGCAAATCCATAACCAGAATAAGTGTCTACTCCAGTAAGAACAAAACGTTGTCCTCTCCATGGAGGAAGTGGTCCAATGTAGTCAACCTGCTACCAGGTTGCTGGTTGGTCACCTCGAAGAATGGTGTCATATCTGGGGCTCAGAGTTGGTTTCTGTTGTTGGCAGATCTGGCATTCAACAGCAGCTGTAGCCAGGTCAGCCTTGGTGAGTGGAAGTCCGTGTTGTTGAGCCAAAGCATAACCTCCATCTCGGCCACCATGACCACTTTGTTCATGTGCCCATTGAGCAATGACAGGGATGGCTGGGGAAAAAGGCTGACTGTCCACTGAACGGGTCATCTTATCCACTTGATTATTGAACTCCTTCTCAGATGACGTCACCTTTTGGTGAGCACTTACATGGAACACAAATATCTTCACATCCTCTGCCCGTTTGGAGAAATCTATCCACATAATTCTTCCCCAGATGTCTTTCTCACCAATTTTCCAATCGTGATCTTTCCAGGTCCTTGACTATCCAGCCAATCCATTGGCTACAGCCCATGAACAATCATACATCTGGCCATTTCTTCTTCCAAACAAACTGTAATACCATGTGTACTGCCTGAAGTTCTGCCCACTGTGAAGATTTTCCTTCACCTGTATCTTTCAGGGTTGTCCTGGAAAGGGGTTGTAATGCTGCAGCTGTCCACTTCTGGGTGGTGCCTGCATAACGTGCAGAGCCATCAGTAAACCAGGTCCTAGTCTTCTCTTCTTCAGTCAGATGATCATAGGGAACACCCCATGAGGCTATAGGTGCATGCTTGGTAGCAGATGGCATTGTAACTGAGTGGAAACTATAGGCATTTGAGCAACTTCTTCGTGTAACTTGTTAGTGCCCTCAGGACCTGCTCTGGCCCGATCACATATATACCACTTCCATTTGATAATTGACTGCTGCTGTGCATGTCCTACTTTATGACTTGAAGAGTCTGATAGCATCCAGCTCATGATGGGTAGTTCAGGTCACATAGTAACTTGGTGTTCTATTGTCAAACATTCAGTTTCCACTAAGGCCCAATAGCAGGCCAAGAGCTGTTTTTCAAAGGGAGAATAGTTGTCTTCAGATGATGGTAGAGCTTTGCTCCAAAATCCTAAAGGTCTCTTCTGTGATTCACCTACAGGGGCCTGACAGAGGCTCCAAACAGCATCTCTATCTGTCACAGACACCTCAAGTACCATCGGGTCTGCTGGATCATATGGTCCAAGTGGTAGAGCAGCCTGCACAGCAGCCTGGACCTGTTATGTTATAATAACATATAATATAATAATATTATTAACAATATATTATTAATAATATTAATATATTATATATTAATTATATGTTAATATAATTATATATATGAGAGAGAAAGATGGAGAGAAAGAGATTAGTCCCTGGGAGCTATGGATGGGGGGTCTGGTTGGTTGATATTGTTGTTTTTCCAATGGGTTGCAAGCCCCTTCAACTCCTTCAGCCCTTTCTCTAACTCTTCTATTGGGGACTCCATGATCAGGTACTAATCCACCAACCAATGAGTACACATGGAGGAACCCATGGCTCCAGCTGCATACATAGTAGAGGATGGCCTTGTTGGTCATCAGTGTGAGTGGAGGCTCTTGGTCCTGTGAAGGCTCGATGCCCCAGTATGGGAGAATGCCAGAGTGAGTAGGTGGGAGTGGGTGTATAAGTGGGGTAGCACCCTCATAGAGACATGGGGAAGGAAGATAGAATAGGGGATTTCCAGAAAGGAAACTGGGAAAAGGGGTAACATTTGAAATGTAAATAAATAAAATATCCAATTATGAAAATAGAAAAACAAAGAAAAAGATTCATTTTATATGTTTGTTACTCTACAGAACTTGGACTTATAACACATCATTCTTGTATCTATATTTATCATTTAATTAAAAAAGCTTTTGTACATTACATTCTGATCACACTTTCCCATCCACAAATTCCTCCTAGATCATCCCATCACAGAATTCTACCCATTCCTTTTCTCTTTACAAAAGCAAACAAAACCTAAACCAACCAACAGAAGAAAAGGACACGTGCAGAAAAATACTGAAAACAAAAAATATCATTCAAAGGCCAGTAGTGCACATGCACACACACACACACACACACACACACACACACACACACACACACATACACATGTGCGCGCACACACACACAAACTCCAACAAAGTAATATGAGTAAATAAAAATCTACAAAATTGCTATTGAGTTTGTTTTGATCAACTATTCCTACATGAGAAGTCTATTCTAAAGTTTGATTAATATACTAAGTGAGACTCCATTGCATAAAATTTGTTTTTCCTTTGCCAGTAGGTCATCTATTGCCAAAAACCTCTTGGTTAGAAATGTGAGCCCATGTGCACTTCCTCATCTCAGTGCTGAGGCCCCTTCTGGCAGGACCTCATGCAGGTCCTCTACATAATGTCCCTATGAATTCATACATTAATAAGTCTTATTGTTAATATATATTAAGTGTTGTCTTCTGCAATAGAGACTAACCATCAGTTTGTAGATAGGAACCAATGATTTTGGCAGTAGTCTGAGATATTTATGGGTCTCTATTGGACCAGATGTAACCCAATTGCCAGCACTGGAGGATTCACTAAGTGTCATAAGATGCTAGTTGGGGCATTTTGTCTTCCACTGCTTTTTTTCCCCACATTTAGATTCCTTTCATATAAATGGAAACTTCTGGCATAGCAGATTTCCATTTAGTATCTAAAATGTCTCTTGGTGATAGTTAACACTCCCCATATTTCCTCCATAGCCTTTTCTTCCATCATATTCTTATTTAATACTCATGCTCCAAGCTTCCCTCTGTCTCCACAATTTATTCTATTTTTCTTAATGTGGGAGTTCCTCTACTCCTGCCTCATCCCTTACTAGGTACCTATCACCTGTGGTTTTGTTAACCTTAGCGTGTATATTAAATGGATAAAAGTGTATAAAAGAAAACTAAGTATTTAACTTTGGGAGTATAGGTTATTGCACTCAGGTTGATTCTTTATTTGTTCGGTTTACTTACCTATATGTTTCATAATTTTATTTTTTTAACATCTAATTAAATCCCATTGTGTAAATGTACCACATTTTTGTTATCTGTTCATCAGTTGGAATATATCTAGGGTCTTCTTAAGTTCTGGATATTTTGAATAACAGCAATAGCTATGGATGAACAAGTGTCTTTATAGTACAATGTAATTTGGGCATATGATCAAGAATAGTATAGCTAAATCTTGAGGTTGATCTATTCCTAGATTCCTGAGGAAGTACCAAATGGGTTTTTATAATGGCTATACCTATTCGCATTTCCACAAGAAAGGAGTATGTGGTCACTTTTTCTTGTATCCTTGCTAGCATGAGCTGTCATGTGCTTTGCAGCATTTGGTCTTTTTGGCTGCTATTAAGATGAAATTTAAAATAGTTTTAATTTGCATGTTCATGAGGGCTAAGGATGTTGAAGACTTCTTTGATTCTCAGCCTCTGTCTTTTACCTTTTGAGAAATTGATGCTTAGGTATATAACCACTTTTTAATTGGGCTACATGAGATTTTTTTTATAGAAAATTTTTTAGATTTTTATATAATTTGGATATTAATCCCTTATTAAATGTATAATTGGTAAAGAGCTCTTCCCATTCTGTTGCATTTTACTTTGTAGGAATAGTACTTTTCGTTACTATACAGAAGCTTTTAAGTTCCATAAGGTCCCCTTTGATGCTGTTCTTAGTGCCTTTTCTATCAGTGTTTGGTTCAGAACACCTTTTTCCTGTGCCAGTGAGTTCACTTCTACTGCCCAGTTTCTATCTTCTATTGTGCCTTTGGTCTTATGTTGAGGTCTGAGATCCACTTGGAGTTGAGTTTTGTGCAGGATGACAAATATGGACATGTTTGCATCCTTCTCCATGTATGCATCAAGTTTTACCAGCATCATTTGTAGAAGATAAATGGAATTTAATCAGCAGTAGATATTGGATCATGCCAAAGATTCATTAAAAACATGATCATGTGGTTTTGTCACTTAATCTGTTTATGTGATGAGTTACATTTTTAAAATTTATCTATGTTGAATTATCCCTAAGTTTCTGGGATGAAGCAAACTTGTTATAGGTGGAAAATCTTTTTTGTTGTGTTCTTGAATCCAGTGTGAAAATATTTCACTGAGAAATTTTGCATTACATTCATGTTGATATTGGCCTATAGTTTTCTTTTCTGTTGGGTTTTTGTGCAGTTAAAGAATCAGGGTAGTAGATGTAGCCTCATAAAAAGACTTAGAAATTTTTCTTCATTTTCTGTTTTGTGAAATAATCTGATGAGTAATGGAATTAATTCTCCTTTGAAGGGAGTACTGGTATAATTCTGGAGTTTGGGGGCCTGTTTTAATTGATATATGATCTTTATTTAACTTCTGCATGTTATAAATTTAAGAACTTCATCCATTTTTTTATGTTTTCCAGTTTGAGTATAGGTTTTTAAAATATGTTATTATGACTTTTTGAGTTTGCTTGGTGTCTTGTGAAATATCTCCTTTTTAATCATTAATTTGATTTCACCAATTTGGGTCTTCATTCTTTGTTTTTCAGTAAATTTGATTATAAGTTTGTCGATGTAATGTACTTTCTCAAAGAACTAGATCTTCATTTCATTGATTACATTTTTGTTGTTATTGTTTCATTTCATTGGTTTCAGTCTTGAGTTTGATAAGTCCTTGCTGTCCATACTTCTCGATGTTTTGTTCAGGTTTGAGATCTGCCTAATTTTTTGATGTAGGCATGTAATGTTGTAAACTTGTCTTTTATAATGTCCTTTATTGTAATCTATTGATTTGAGTATGTTATGATTTCATTTTCATTCATGTCTAAAACTTTTAAATTTCTTTTGATTTATGTATTTAACTATGGTTTCATCCAACTGTAAGGTTTTTTTTTTCAGTTTCCATATGTGTGTAAAATTTTCTATTATTTTATTCTATATTATTTTATATTAGTTGTGTTCATAAAGTATGTAGGTGTTATTTCAATTTTGTTGTACTAGTTGAGGCCTTTCTGAATGAAATTTGGGAGAAAGTTGACTTCTCTTCTGAAAAAAAAAGTGTCTACTTTATCTATATTGTTTGGGATGTTTTTCAACTCTAGCATTTCTCTATTTGATGGGAATTGGGTATTGGGGGTCATTCACTATCTATGTGAGGGTCAATAATTGATTTTAGGTGTCCTAGGGTTTCTCTGATGAATATGGGAACACTTTTGTTTGTTGCATCCATGATTAGAATTGCTATATCACCTTGTAGAGTTTTTCTTTGATGAGTATGTAGTGTCTTCTCTATCTCTTCTGATTAATTTGGATTGAAGTCCTTTTTTGTGTTTGTTTTGTTTTTGTTTTTGTTTTTGTTTCAGATATATTCATGATTGTTGAGGTAATCAAGAAATAGCATTACTTAGATGTTACAGCTTGGCTGTGTATCAGAAGTGACAAATAAGTGTGTTATGATTTTCAGGCCTTTCTCTAAAGCATTTGCTTGAGGTGTGGTGCCAACTGAGGTAAGAATTATGATAAGTATTTTAGGGGTAGAAAGTGAATCTTATAAGGAACTGAGTCCAAACATTTGAGAGTCATTTTCCTGGGAGGATACTTAGACAGATGTTTGGAACTGGAATTTAAAAGATATTTTAAGACACTGATTTTAAATACCTCACATAGATTGGGATGCCAGTTTTAAGGGAAAGATCTTGAAAGAACCACATGCTAACCTAAGGTACACACAAACACACACACTATATATAGTGTGTGTATGTATATATATAGTATTATATATATAATATATGATATATATGTGTATATACTATACATACATATATACAGTATATAATATATACTTGGATATTCCTTCCTTTGTCCTTCCTTTTCTTTGTGTTATTGAGCTAGGCTCTCATGTACCTCAGACTGAGACTCAAATTTTGTATGTAGCTAAAAATGAGTATTAACTTCTGATCCTGCTGTACCCACATCCTATGTTCAGATTACCAACCTCCACTACAATACTCAGTATATTTAGTGCTAGGATCAAACCCAGGGACTCATGTCTATAAGGCAAACACTATGCCCAGCCTCAATTTGATATGTGGCAGTTAAAAATCAATCAAATTATAAAACAACCTCTTACTATGAATACATGATTAGAAGGTCATTTAACAAAAAGCACAGATAATACTAGTCAGATAAAAGAATACCAGAACAATAGATAATTGCAGAGATTTTGTGGAACATAAAGGTATTGTTAGCATTCTCAAGCCTAATCAGGTGTAACAAAAACATTGAAAGTTTCTACATACAGAGTAAATCTGGAATTAGTGAGATATTGACAAAGAAGGTTTGTAGTATATAGTGGTGTTCTGTATTGTAATTTGTGTAAGAATTTAAGTAAACTAGACAAATGTAAATTAGTGGTAAAGGCATCTTTTAAATACATTTTAATTATTTATTTATTAATCAAGAGAAACCACAAGATAAAATATGTTGGTTTGATCAAAGGGAATTTTGAATTACTCATGAATTGAGAGATTTAAATATGTGTTAATGTGAAGGTACAACCCAGGCAGGATCACAGAAAAAGGAGTGAGTGTGATCAGAAGTGGTTGGCTTGGGAAGTAGGCTGTGAACTTACCATGCCCATTCCAGATTCTATTTCCCTTTGAAGCGGGCCAATGCCATCTTTAAATAGGAGAGAGAGTGAATAGTTGAAGAATTCAGTATCTGAAAGTAAGTATTATTTTGAAGAATGTGTGCAACACTTGACTATATGATTTAGAAGGGTTGCCAAAATGTTTTGGAAACCTAGTTGATGCTGGAGCACAAATTTATAGTGACATCTGGATTTAACTGCACAGGTGCACAGGAAGACAGATAATTAGATTTGACCTGATCTAGGATTTTGCCAAACATGTGCTGAAAGGACACAGCGACAAAAGACTATACAAATTTAGCAGATCTTGGTGAAAATGATAAAGCACTTATTATCCTTCTGAAATGTCCGGAATATAGGTGACAGGATAATAATGCATGCATTTTGGTTGTCATATGTTGAAATTTACTAATTCTATATGCTTGATAAGTGTAACTTATATGAGAAGCAAGTCAGGGAACAACTTTTTAGTACTTAGGGGATTTTAAGTAGCTACAAATAGTAGGAAATTTAAATAAATTATTTTTATAATGTAGATCAGAATTGTTGGCCTCCACATAATGTTACACACTCTTACCTGGAAAGGAGACTTGCTTGGGGCACATGTGGAGCACAATGCCTTCCCACACTGGGTTACATAGCTGCATCCAGCCTTGGTATTCATCTTTATGAATAGCTCATTATCCATTTTATACTTCTTCTGAATAATTTTTTATGCAACATGCACTATTCTTGTCTTTATCCCAAGCAAGCCAATATTCATCAACCAGGAAAACATGTGGCTTTTCCAAACTGGGTCATAATCCAAGCCTCTCAAGGACCTGCTGATACATACTAAGTTTATTGAAAAACTTTATTTCTACCTTGCTGGGTAGAAAATATCAATTAATGGTTATTACCTCAAAGCTCAAGAACTGATTTTCTCCAAAGGTATCAGGAATCCAATTCACTCAATAGCAGTCTCTAATTGCTTGTGTTTCTCTTTGTCACTTAGGAAATATATTTTACTTTTATGATTAAAATAGAACACTGAGACTGCTCTAACAATTCCCACACTTCTAATTTTCTCTACATCAATTCTTATGCAATAAACTTAGTGTATAAGTTCTATTACTCCAATAAATATATGATTTCCTAGTTAATTCCTTTATAATGAGTAATATTTGAAAGAAACTATTTCAGTAATCATAGTTTATACCATTAATCCTTTGAAAATGGAGACTTTTCCCTAATCTCACATTGAATAAGATTTTAACTTTGTGTATTTAAAATTATTTTTATATTTTTATGTTTTTAATAAACATCTATTATAGCAGACAGTTAAAACTAGTACTTTGATCAACATCTTCTTGGGGCTTTATTTTCTTGCTTTTCTTCGTGCAATATAAATTAAATTGGCATATATTTATAATTATATTTTAAATATTATATTTAAGCATTCATAGGTTCTTGTAATTTATAAAGTATTTGGCCCAAGATTCCTTTCAATATCTCCAGATCGGTAAAAGAACTATGTTCTTGTGGCTGATGTCTAGCACTAGGAAGAGGAAAGACAAAATAGAGAGCAGAATAACCTTCCCGATAGACATCTCTCAGCTGAAACTCCATGGTATTTCCCTTTCCACGTTAGCATATCTATTGGTGTCATTTTTGGTCAGCTCATTCTTAGACAGCCATGTTGTTGAGACTTTATGGGAGTAGCTTCTGACATTACAAGGAGATACCCATCTCATAGAAAAATGACTGATTTTCTGGCTTTTACAATCCTTTTACTTTCTCTTTCACAGTGTTGCCTGAACCTTAGGTACAAGAGTATTTTGTAGATATATTCATTGAAACTCGGCTCCATAACTTTGCGTTTGAATTGGTTGTGGGCTTTTGCAGTGGTCTATAACAGTTGTAAAGAGAACATGATGAGGAGGATATAAGGAGACAGATGAGACAAATGTTTAGATTGTTATTATGGATGGAGAAACAATCTGCACCAGGGAAGAGCCCACCAACTGGTTACCAATGTTAAATAATCAGCCCTTAAGAGACACATGTAAGTAACACACACACACACACACACACACACACACACACACATATATATATGTATATACATATACATATGTATATATTTCAGTAATATATATGTATATTTGAATTTGGAAGAGAGCAGAGAGGCATTTATTGAAATTGTTGGAAGGAAGAGAGGGAAAGGACAAATGCCAATGCATTAAAATATCAAAAATAATAATTAAAAAAAATTTCCCATATCGATCAAAAGATTATGAGTTGATAACCAAGGATTTCTAATATTAGAAATATAGTGAGACCAT
Source organism: Mastomys coucha (assembly GCF_008632895.1). Classification (NCBI taxonomy): domain Eukaryota; kingdom Metazoa; phylum Chordata; class Mammalia; order Rodentia; family Muridae; genus Mastomys; species Mastomys coucha. The sequence goes on from NW_022196912.1 coordinate 63,698,185, forward strand.
TAAAAATTAAAATTTATTTTGTCATGGAAGAGGATGGGTCTATCATAAAATAAATAAAAGGCTGTACTTAAACATATTTTCCACAGTTAAATATAAAAATGATTTGTTTTCTTCAATTTGTCAGAAATATTTTGATACTTAATTTTCAAAATACTATAATATACTGTCAAGAAGTAACATGCACAGATATGTATTGTGATATATATATGTATATATATAATGATTAATCTTGTTGCAGTAAATAATATAATAAATACATGATATTTATATATACCTCAGATAATTTAATTGGCATAAAAAGATAATTCTACTTGAATAAATTTCTAAAAATAGACTCAAGTTCAAAGGGAATATACATCATTAACATTCTGGCCTGCCTTTGGAATTAAATTCTAAAAGTGTTTTTCTGAGTATTATTGACATAGAAATTATATGACTTTAGTGGAAAATTAATGAAAAATATAGTCATATGTCTGAGTATAATTATGATAATCGCTAGGTAACATAAGGGAAAATAAAAAAAAAAATGGAGAATGAAGTCAATTCCTAATTTGATAATCTCCCTCCAATGTGTTTCTTCATGAATAAGTATGATAGGACAATGTGCCTTGTAGTGATGATGGCAATTATGAGGTCATTTAATCCATCAGGAAATGTTTCTAATTTCTGAACCAAGGAAAATGTCATAATTGGTTATATCCCTTGTGTTTGTCATTGACATTGTTCCAATCCATATCGAGGTTCCTGGTGCTAGCTTCCCTGTGAAATAGATTGTGAAAAATTGAACGTCTTCTAGAAGAGGTGTATCACACCTCACCATGTACATGATGAAAGCAGCCAATCAAGGCAAAGTAGATGGTGTTTCCAGGAAGTGTCTTATACTACAGAAAATGATGTGTCCTCATTCAGAAAAGACAACTCAGATCAGATGCCATTGGTGTTGTTTAACCAGTTCCCTGACAGCATCAACTTTGAACCAGACAACTAACATGGTACACTCTTTCAGAAACTTTGGTAGTTGGCATTTTATAATTTTTCTTTGGAGTGTACTAAATAATTTCCTTTGTAATTAATTTTATTTAATGAAACCTTATGATCTCTTTTTTTTCCTGGTTTGAAGCATTAAACTTTCTACTCCTAAAGCAGTCATTCACTTTGTTTTGTTAGCAAACTCTATTTCAAATGCATAAATATTGAATGAATATTTTTCTACAAAAAAATAAATACAAATATTTGTATAATAAATGTACCTAATTGTAGAGGAATCTTAGTCCAGCAACATGGTTGCTATGGCAAAGGATCACATCCAAAGACCTAGTTCTGTGTGATCTGGCTGGAATGATACAACTTTAATTGTTCTTGCTGGACTACAGATCCAGCCTTAGTACACACCTTTAATCCCTAACAATGATGGTAAAGTAAGTTTGTAAAAGGAAACAGCCATTATTCAATGTGACATCTAATTGTGAGACTGACAAAGTGACAAATCAGAGAAAGATTTGACAAAATGAGACAGATGAAAACAATACAATTGCATCATTTCTACAACTATGCCATCAAACAGCCCTTTAGAGAAATCTAAAATCATTTTCAGATGCTCTTAATATCCCTGCTTAGTATATTATAAACTTTCACACAATTCTTCTGGGAGTAACAAATGTGTGAAAAATTTTAGTCAGATAGTTTTTGCATTATTTTCCCCACAGTCTAAATCATAATAAGGAAATATAGGGTACCATCAATGCTTAAAAACAACTGGATCAAGTGAGGCTTGTCTTTATTGACAACAAAGGTAAGAAGCAGGTTGATATTTGTGAATTTGAAGTCCTTCTGGTGTACAAAAGATTTCTAGGTCATCCAGTGTCACATAGTAAGACACTGTCTTAAAAAGGAAAGTTTTAATATCATAGATCATTGCATCAAAGTTGGGGGGAGGCGAGCAAAGAGATGAAGAAGATGACAAGGAGGGAATGGTAAGAGGAGAAAGAGGGAAGCAACCAAGGAAAGCAACAGGTAGAAAGGAAAAAAGGAAGACAATAGGAACAAAATGGGAGGGAAAGAAGAAGGAAGGGAGTTTGGAAATAAGGGAAGGAGGGAGGAAAAGAGAAAGGAAGAAGGAAGAAAAGGAAGCCATTTGACATTTAAAGTTTGGTTTTTATTATTCAGATGCTCCCTATTAAGTCCTTATAACTTTGTTTTGTAATTTTTAGAACAGAGTATGTAAAATAAAATTAATGTTCATGATTATTATTTTTTATGATTTGTAAAAGTATAATTGACTAAAACTGTTTTGGCTAGGTTTCCCATTGCTTTTGAAGAGTTGTCATGACCCAGTCAAGTCTTATAGAAGAAAATGATTTACAGTTTCAGATGTTTAGTTCATTCTCATCATGGCAAAAAGCACAACATCATGCAGGCAAACATGGGGCTAGAGAAGCTGATAAATCTCCATCCTGATAAGGAGGCAGCAGAAGAAGGCTATGTGCTGCAGCAGTGTAGCTTGAGCATAGGAGACTTCAAAACCTACCAGCACAGTGACACACTTCCTCCAACAAGGTTGCCTTCCTCACCTATTTCAACAACGTCATACCTCCTAACAGTGCCATTCCCTATGGGCCAAGCACTCAATCATATGTGCCCATATGGGACATTCCTTTTCAAACTTCCATACTCTATAAAATGAATAAAATGAAATCATATCTTACTTGCAACTGATTGAAAGAATTTGTGTATGGCATTCAATGTCTCTCCCATAGATTTTAACATAAATTTTTCATATAATTGTCAACTTGCTATATTTGATAAACTGCTTATATGTATGTCCTTCTATATATTCTATGTATTTCATTTAATTCTATAAGTCTTTCTGAAAGAAATCTCCTGTAAATAGTATTTATCATAGCTCTTCAAATGTGAAACTACTATGCACATAGTTAATACATATTAGTATGCCTTCTGTAAATGTCAGAATTTTAATGGGGTAGAAAGCACAAACTACTTTTATCCATATTGTTAATATTTATATTGGTTAGTATGGAAGAATGGATATCATAATACCAGAAATATATCTATAAATCCTATTGTTGAAATTCTTCATTTTTGATATCTTCATGGACATAACATTTTATGTAGCATACACACAATTTGGATCTGATACACAACCCTACAGCAATGTGTCTCTTGTGCCATAGTCACAAACAGAAAGATGTTATAAAGTAGGATCATGTGCTGTGGTACTTCCTCATCCTGTGGCTCTCTCTTCACATCAGGGGAGATAATTACCTTGAGATTCTTGATAAAGCCAGGCCTATGAATCTGATTTGAGGCTTTATGATATTATCATTTCAATGCTACTTTAAGCAGAGGCCAAGAAATAACCTTAAAAGTAGAAATGTTTTAGGAAAATATTCAGAAGGTGAAGGTAACCTATTCAACTATCAAAATGAATGTGCATAAATTGAAGAGATTGGGAGAATGAGATAAAGCTTATATATATACCATTTTCTGAAGTGAGGTAAATAATAAGTTACTCTACAACTATAGCAAGAGACAAATTTGATCTATTTGTGAACCTTTTATGAATTCTTTTATAAATATTTGCAGTAAGTACATGATTTATGATCAAACTTTTAGATTTGATGTAAACAGTATAAAATTAGTTCATATACTCAGCTTACTATGATTTTTTTCTTGATTATTTTGCCAAAAAAAATGTGAAGAAAATAGCAGAGAAAACTTTGTGTGTCTATGTAATAATGTTCATTGGTCATTTAAATCCAGAGAATGGAATGCTGTTTCCCTATTAGAACATGTTTCCTACTGAAAATCTACACAGAACTGTGGATAGATACACAGTGGGTTTGAAGCTGAGGTGTGCCTCTGAACCATCTGCTTCCATAAAATTCAAAAGGCTCTAGCCACATCTCCTATTATGTGTTGTACTTAAGAACAGTTGAAAGTTATCAATACTAGAAACTTTAATAATAGGTAAAACACTGAGAATTTGGTATTCTAGACAAGGCAGAATTTGAAAGTAGATCATCCCCAGGCCCTAACTTGTACAAAGACATGAATTGCAAACAATAGGCTACTCATGAACTTTATTAAGTGTACAGTTCAAAATTTAGAGTTTTTGGAAGCTCCAAATATTTATTTTTATCCTCAAAAAAAGAAAAAAGTTGAGAAAGTATGATTTCTAGATCTATATGTGGTTCCTTTAACCAGATGTGGGTTTAGATGGCAATTAGATAAAAAGTGAACAATGGAAAATAATGATTAAGATATAATCAGCATAATAATAATAATGAATATACTCATATAATATAGTTATAAATTATGTTAACAGAGATATAATAGTATCCATTATATTTTATGCTTATGGGATACTTAAATTGTACAAGTACCAAAGCTACATGTTTTACATGGATTAACTCATCTAACCTTCAACCTTCTATCATGGGAATTAAAATGATCCTCATTTTACTGATGAAGGACTTTAATTGCAAAGTAGTTCAATCACCTTCTTAGGGCCACAGCAATTCAAACTTCCTCTAATAACCCAGTGATTCTGGAAGACAGATTTGAAATACAGATCAAAGTGTTCACTGAAAAACTAAGGTGATTCAAACATCTCTCCATAGACATTCAGAAGAACAACAAAGAAGATAAAATGTCCTTGAATATAATCATAAAAGGCACACGTTATATTCAAGAAACAAAGAAGTACTAGAAGGTTATCTTTATTAAATCTGTATTACAGAGAGTTATAGGAATGAGCAATTCATACCTGAAGAGATATGATACTACTAGTCATTAAAAGCACAAATGATTTTGCAAACAAAAATTTGTGTAAATTATTTACCATTATCAATAACAGTAAGGAACCCAGATCTCTTTTATTAATTTAATGTATAGATAAGTCAAGTTATATCTATGTAAAGATTGTTAATTATTATTTTTAAATCAAATTCCATTTTCTTATGTTTTTTATCAATTATTTTCTTTAGTATTTTTAAGTCTTTATTATATGTGTCTTTATTCTTTGGATAGAATTATTCCAAGTGTTGTTTGTTGGTTTGTTGATTGTTGGTTGGATTGGATTTGAAACTATTGTGAGTGGGATTGTTTCCTTGAAATTTTTATTTTTATATTATATCTAAGACATATTGATTTTTTTATTTCAATTTTGCTTTTGTCAACCTTGTTGAAAGTGTTTATCTGGCCTAAACATTTCCTAGTGGGATCTTTGTAATCTCCTATGTATATAGACATGACACTTTGGCTTCTCTTTTTCTTCCTTATATCCCATTCATTTCCTTTTCTCATGATTGCTTTGTTGGGACATCAAGTACAACATAAAATAGAAGCACTCCTGATATTAGTAAGAATACTTTAAATTTTAATTCATTTGACATGATTCTTATAATTTTTTTCTTCATTAAAATCTTTTTTTCTATTTACATGTAAATTTCTCCATTCCCAGTTTCCCCTCTAAAAAACAAACAAACAAACAAAAACAACCAAAACAAGCCCCTGATGCCTCCCACTTTCCCATGCCTGCCACCCCGCCCTCTCCCACTTTCTGGCCCTGGCATTCCCCTACAC
>NW_022196912.1:63711086-63745490 GCF_008632895.1 Mastomys coucha
CTGTTGGTAGGATTCTTGCGTTTGCCTTTCACCATCTCTTGATTTTTGGTGTTAGATGTTCTTAGTGAGTCTGACTAGAGCTTGTCCTGTCCCTGACGCCCTGCAAGACCCCTTAGATTCGTGGGGCCTGTGCCTCCTAGCTGGCTGCTCCCAGCTTAGGAACTCACCGGAGAGAAGATGGTGGCTCTCACTGGAGACTCCGGGTCAAGGTGGTCCCTGGAGGCAGGCCCTCCACTTGCAGGGAAGGGGGCAGCTAAGGTCGCTGTTCCACCTCTTGTCAATTGGAAGCTGAGAGGATCCTGTCCCTGCCGCCCTGCGTCTCCCATGTGACTCCTGGGGCCTGTGCCTCCCGTCTGGCTGCTCCCAGCTTAGGAACTCACAGGAGAGAAGATGGTGGCTCTCACCAGAGACTCTGGGTCAAGGCGATCTCTGGAGGCAGGCCCTCCACTTGCAGGGAAGTGGGCAGTTAAGGTTGCTGTTCCACCTCTGTTGCTTGGAAGCTGAGAGGATCAATTCTTATAATTTAGTAATATGTAGCTTTTATTATGTTACAAAATGTTCTCACAGTCATTAGTCTCTTCAATGCTTTATTATGAAAGTAATTTTCTGTACCTATTGAGATGAACACATGATTTCTGCGGTAGTATTTATTTATGTGATAAGCTACATATAGAGATTTATGTATTTTAACCATTTTAAATCCACAGAATAAAGCCAACTGTACATGGTAAATAAACTCTTGGATGTGATCTTGTATTCTATTTGTAATAAATTTATCGAGAAGCTTTATATCTATGCTTATAGTGAGAATCCCAACAACCCAGAGTTCTCTCTTTCCCCATGCCCTCCCACCATGATCATCTCCTTTTGTGACCAGGATAATGCTAGGTGAGTAAAAAGACTTTGGAAATGTTCCCCCTCTTACATGTTAGATAATAATTTGAGTAGTTTGGAGATTAGTTCTTTGAATGTCAGCTGTAATTCTACATTGGATATGCCTAATGCTTGTTTTTATTTGATGGGAGATTTTTTTTTTAAATTATGGCTCTGTCTTATTGCTTATATTGGAACTGAATGAGGTAGAAGAGAGGTTTTAAGGTTGGGGAAGGATGAGAGAGTAGACCTGTGTATAGTGTAAAAGATAATTCACACTATGGGGTGTAAAAAAAAACTTAAGGAAGTTTATTGTTTGATAAACTTCACCAAAAACAGTTTTTAAAAGAAAAGCAAAGACATTGAATAGAGAAGCTATATGGAAGCATAATGCTTTTCTTGGAAGTGATAGGTTATCAAGCAAAACGTCATTGCTGGGTGAGGGATATGCCCTTTACAGTTGTTTAATATGTTGGTACCAGAGGGTCTCAAAACAATGCAGGCTTTTGCCATTGCTCATGATTTATACTAGAACTTGATGATGATACAGTGCCTTAGTTGTAAAACAGTATTACAATGAGGTTATTGATGACCTTGTTCAGTTAGCTGAGCAATTACTTTACTATCTATTGGGACAGCCAGTCTCCTAAGATAGTCAGTCTTACCTTGAGCAAACAATTTTAGGAAGGAGATATTCATAGCCTGTTAGGACAACAACAATTTCCAAATTCCTACACCTCTCATCCCACCTCTGTAAAGGATTGTTGTAGCATTTTCTTTTGAAACACACCTTCTTTTTCCAACATGAGAGAGGTTACCACTTGCTACATATGCTAATAAACTCAATCCCATCATTGAAAGTCAGACTCTTTTCTCTTTCTGCCTTCTGTCTCATTGCATTTCCTAAGATGTGTAACAAATAGGAACACCCTGTTGCTAAAGACTCCATACACTAGTCAGAGGACATGGAGAAATCAAGGTGTTATTTACCTGGAAGATTCCTCTCTGCCAGCTAGCTTTCACAGGGCCAAAAGGCCCTATGCAGATTTCTGATGCAAGTCTGAACAATCTTACTGAACTACAAAGCCTACAAAGATTTGTCATGGAAATTATTTTCTTCATGTTATGTTCATTAAATAGGCATGCGTACTCTAGAGAATGGCCCTGTGTTCATGTGTATATAGGCAATATCAACTGTATTCAGTGGTTGAGAAAACAGGGAGGGCATGAGTATGGATGGGGATATAGTGATGGGTGTTCCAGAAGGAAGTGAAGGGCAACAGGGATGGATATGATCAAAATATATTTTATACATGTATAAAATTCTTCAAGAATAAATCAGAAGTATTATTTTTTAAAGAAAAGAGTGAAGTAGAAGAGATGGCTTAATTAGTAAAATGTTTGCCACGCAATCAAGAACACCTTAACAGATCAGCAACAATGAATATATACACACACATACACACATTCAAACTGTTTTCCTGGTGTCCTGCCTCCTACAATCCTTCTCCTCTTCTCTGGAGTTCTTGGAGCTCTTGCTAATATTTTGATGTGGGTTTTGAAGTTCGGTTGATGTCCCATTCCCACCAATGGAAGCCTAGCCTGTTTACAGAAGATGGCCAGTTCTGGTTCCATATCCTTTATGAAACATTTCTTGTAAAACATCTGAACATCTGCATTTAAGGACATAAATGTGTAATCCCTAAGAGAACCAAGGGAACAAATACACAGATCTCAGATGTGAGCAAGTTATGCAGATATGAAGTATGCCATAGTCTACAGTTGTCTTATACTGAAGCAGAGGAGTAGAGAAGGGGGAAGGGAAAGAAGCGCATGTTGTAAATTAATTCTCTTCCACTAAAACTAAAATGAATGGGAAAAGATAAATGAAAAAACTAATATAAATGGAAAGGACAGAAATGGATAAATTAGGAGGGATCAGGATTTTTATTGAAAAGCATGTATTCTGGACAATAAGCACTACCAGTTTTTACTGGATGTTCTAGGATATTAGAAACTCAACAAATATATACACAAGAGTATCATTTTATCATAACAAAAGCTCAAAACTTTAAAATGTTAAAAATGTGATTTAATCTATCCTCAAATTTTGTGTAGCATGATATATTTACTTCACCTGTTTAAATGAATGTTAATTTAAAAGCAAAACCAAGATGAACACTGGATACCCATGAATTCAAATTGTGATTTTTCTCAAGTTAATAAATATATTAATGCTAAGTACTTGATATTTTCAAGGGAGTACATTTCTTGAAAATGTTCTTGTGTGTGTGTGTGTGTGTGTGTGTGTGTTTGTGTGTATAAATAATAATCTAGCAAATTTTTACAATGCACATATTTGGGATATTGAAAATGTTGTATTTCTTTTATCTACAAATGTTGCTACACAGTGTAGCAGAGTACATGAATGAGATCTCAGCACAACAGTTTGTCTCCCATCTATTAGGTGGTAACTAACAGACAGTTAAGTCCGCACCATGGAGCAATTACTAATTCAAATTTCACTGATGTGCTCTGTGGAGTACATGGTTAAATGATGTGAAGCTATTTTAAGAGTGAGTTCATACTCAAGCTTATGACGCCAGAAAACACATCAAAGTACATTTAATTTAATTTTGTTCAGACTAAGTATGGTAAACCTTCTAGTTAAAAGTGTTAAAAGAATGCTAGTTCAAAGGCTTAGTGGTTAAGAGTACATGTTGACACTCAAGGGAACTTGAGATCAAGTCTCAGCATGAACTTGAATAGCTTATAATGTCCAGTAACTCCAACTACAGAACCATCCAATGGTTTGGTCTCAGGTGCACTGACACTTTCCCTCACACATACACATACAACAACACATGCACACATATTTATATAATTAAAATAAAGATAAATATTATAAAAATTCCAATTAGAATGTGGGAAGCCATATTATAAGGTGTTTAAAGTACATTCCACCATCATGCAATGCAAGGAAACAACAGTAGTTGTTATTCAGTTACACATCAGTCACTTTTTTACCAATGTTGATCATTCAGGCATTTAGCTAACTCCAAATATAACCCATCTAATATATCTATAACAAATACTTTTTCTTTCTAAACAAATGGTGAATACTGTATATGCTATTTTCAAGAACCTCTGAAATTGAAGTTTCATTCTAAGTAGCTCATTATACTGGTTAAACCTGAATAAAGATTCAAGACAATCTATCTATGAGCAATTATAGGTTCAAAGCTGTTAACACATTGTAAATGTGATGGTTAAGTGTCAGTTAATCATAAAAGGCTCAGGTATCTGTACATATTTTTCTATACTTTTACACCAGTAAAGCTCCCATGGGACTCTCTTACTGCCATGTAAATATTAGCCACATTTATTTTGGAGTTGTTTCAATATGCATATGTTTTATTTTTCTAAGGTTTAGGTGAATTTCTTTCAAATTTAACTTAAGCACTTTATCTTATTTCTCTTTTTCACTCAACCAACAAACTGTGATGTTTTCTAACCCAACTCCTATATTTCTATTATTTTATTGTGATTTTGTATTAATAATCTTTAAATTGTCCCCTGCCTATAAGCATATGGTAAAAAAAAAAAAAGTTCATGTTATATGATATCATGAATGACTAGACATCCAGAATATTTGGTTTGTTCTAGGAGTTTCCAGTGATCAGTACTCTATATTATCTACCTCATTTAAAATGTATGGTAGTCTTATTCAACTGATATTAGACAATTTACAAGATTTGTGTTTATCAACTCAAACTAGATGCAAGTGACTTACAGGAGCTTACAGTTCTCTTAAAAAAATGAAAAAGTACAAGATAATAAAGAGAAAATATACATATTTGGGGATCATTTGTTGAATGGACTAATGGAGCATAATAAAAATAAGCTATGAGAGGAAACTCAGCAGTTTACACATTTCTTCAAAGTAGGCTTTTGATATTTTTGTAAGTAGGTAGAGCTCTGTAAGTCTGAGGCCACCCTGATATGCACATCTTTAGACTTCCAGGAAGAAGCTCTAACACATACCAGACCCTGACACCCTACATGATCTGCTATTATTTATCACAAGTAACAGTGATTATTTGAGTAGGACATATTCTCACCAAATAGCAAAGTTGATATTAATTCTGAAACTAAAATTTAAAATACGAGTTTTTCTGTTGTTTCATATTGAGAGCATACCTTCTAAAGTTTTGGATCAACTATCAAAGGCAAACAGGAGGTAAAATTCAGGTTCACTTATATGTTGCTCCCAATACAAAGCACCTGTGTAGCCTGTCTGACTTGACCAACCACTCTGTATAAACTAGTCTATAGTGCGAAAGGTGGCACAGAGGTTTTGTTTCTATGAAACTGGAACTCAACAGTGTCATATGCATCTCAAAGTCTAATTCATATTAGGAAAATGAACTTAAAATATATGTATAATTTTAGAATTTTTAGAAATATATTAATAGGATCAGGAATAACAAAGAATATTAATCATATAATCTGTAGGTTTTCCTGATGATATTTGATTTATTTTCACCTCATTTGGTGAAACTAGGCCACTGATATACAGTCTACCTCTGGTACATGTGAAGATCAAAAATGAAGACATGAAGTTCACTGGTTTTTTAATTTGTTTCTATTTGATTCTCTGCACAACCCAGTATATCAACATATATAACAGACCTTCCTGAGATGCTGAAAGTAACTCAAAATTTATTCATTAATTCTTTTTTATTACATGTGAACATTAGTTTAATTAAAATGTATATAGTTTTAACTGTAGCCTATGAAGAGGAAACATGAAACAAATATAAAATATTTTGATAAGGATGATTTTAAAAAGATATATATCATTTGTTACATAATAAATATATATTAAAATAAATACATAATAAACAAAATAATAAAATAATATATAGAAATATATTACCTATATATTTTTCATTTTCACAGGGTCACACTGATCTAAACATACACAGACAAGAAAGAGCATAAATTTTAGAAATAAACCTTCAAAGTTTGTGGTCAAAGAACTTCTGATACTTTTCTCAATGATACAGTAGACAGTGCTCTGGATTTTCCAAATTATGTTCATATATCTGTATATTTGTGTGTGTGTATATATATATATATATATATATATGTATATATATATATATATGGAGAGAGAGAGAGAGAGAGACAGAGAGACAGAGAGACAGAGAGAGAGAAAGAGAGAGAGAGAGAAAGAGCCCAAAAATTAAAAAAGTATAGAAACAAAATTTCTAGATAGAGCATCATACACATATAAAAATGTGGACATGATAAAATGTGTCTATCTGAGCAATAATACACTAAGTGTAAATAAGAGGGCAGCATAAGTTTAGATCTTCATACTGGACCTATGAAGATCATGGATATATTTTAGTGGATGTACTAGAGTGATTTTTTTCCACCATTAGATGTGCTAACATGTTGACAAATCAAGCCTCCTTAGGGCTGCCAACTTGGACCTGGTGTTTGATTATTACTGGCATTTTACTTAAAAGTGTATGCTATTGGGTTGAGTCCTAAGGAATAGAGAAGTTAAGCGGTGTTTAATGGAGGTACATAATCCATTCACCAAAGAAAGATTATAAAAACAGTTTGATCATTGCTATAAATGACATGAATTTGATGGAGGAAAACCTATCACTTACTGCTTGGATTGAGTCATATTCCACAAGGTGGATCACATGCCTGCTTCAGTAAATCTTGTCAAGATTCTATTTCTGAGGATATTAACAGTGTTAGTAAGAGAACCTACATTTCTTCTTGAGATTAATAGTTACTTTGTGAAATGGTATTCTAAATATTCTTGCTATATCCATAGGTGAATGCTGCTCTCAATTTTCTCCACAGAAGCTTTTAAAGCAGTGGATAAAAATCAATCCAGATTGCCATAAATTACCATGTTGAGAATATATGAAGGTAGGGTGCTCTGTCCTAAATAAGATAACTAGATCATCACTTTCAATATTCATGAGACACCTCAGAAGATTGGGTACAGTAAGAAAAATGTATAAGCCAGAGGATGAAGAGAAGTGTAGCAAAATAGATGCTTTCTGTATGACAGAACATGGACTCATTGCATCTGTGACTATTTTCACAAACCCTGCACAGGTACATGCAAGTCAGCATCCATAACCAACAGAAGAGGGTCTGAAGAGACTATGCTAAGGGGCTACTCTCAGGTATCAATTGTTTGAAGGAGTGGATGTCATTTTCATTAGTGGTATTTAGAGAGATAAGTTGCTTTTGTTCCACTAATTTACCTCCAATATATTCATTCGACCACGAAAGTAGAATTAAACTCAGTGAGCAATAAAAAGATGACATGATCCGATATTTGGTGGGGGAAAGTAACTGAAGCCCTGAGGGCCGACAGTAAGAATGGAAATAGACAACCTTAGGAGGTAGGAGGCTGTGGGGACCCTCCAGGATGTATCAGAGACCTGGGATGTGAGAGACTCTCTAAACTCAAAGGGAGAGACCTTAGATGAAATGTTCTACATTGGGGAGAGGGAACTTGTAGAGTTCACCTCCAGCAGAAAGACGGGGCATCAAATGAGGGATGGGGTTGCCATCCCACAGTCAAAACTCTGACCCATAATTATTCCTGTCTGAAAGAACTGCAGGGATGGAAATGGAGAGGAGCCTAACGAAAAGAAGGTCCAGAGACAGGCCCAAAGTGAGATCCAGCTTAAGTGGAGGTCCCAAGGCCTGACACTATTACTGAGGCTATGGAGCACAAACAAAAAAGTACCTATCATGACTGTCCTCCAAAAGACCCCAGAAGCAGCTGAAAGAGTCAGATGCAGATATTTGCACTCAACCAATGGACACAAGCTGCTGATCCGTGGTTGAATTAGGGAAAAGCTGGAAGAAGCTGAGGAGGAGGGCGACCCTGAAGGAGGACCAGCAATCTCAATTAACCTGGACCCTTGAGATATCTCAGACACTGGAGCACCAACAAGGCAACATACACCAGCTGGCATGAGGCCTCCAACTCATATACAGCAGAGGACTGCCAGATCTGGGTTTAGTCAGAGAAGATGCACCTAACCCTCAAGAAAATGGAGGCCCTAGGGAGTTTAGAGGTCTTGTGGGGTGGGTGTTAGGGGGATGAGACATCCTTGTGAGACAGAGGGGCAGGGAGGAGAGGAGGTATGGGACATGGAACAGTTGGAGGGTAGACTGGGAGGTGAATAAAATCTGGTGTTTAAAATAAATAAATAAATAAATAAATAAATAAATAAATAATAAAAAAGACATGAAAGTAGGAGAGATGTGTGCTGAGATGAAATATTTCAGCAGAAAGTGGGGTAATACATGAGAATTGGAGAGATTGGAAATGATTAAGATGTGTTTTGTAAATTCTTAAAACAATCAAAAATTTTAATTAAAAGAAAAAATACTTGATATAACTACCAACATTACTGATCACTAGAGAAATGGAAACCGCAGCCAAAGTAAAATAGCCATCATATATTTATGATTGTTTTCAAGGTCAAAGTCAAATAAAAAAAAATAAAAATCCAGAAAAAATATAGGTCTGTCAAGATGGTTCAACAAATAAAAGTACTAGTCAGGAAACCTAGTAACCTTAACAAGTCACCAGAATAAACTGGGTGAGCGGAGAGAACCAACTTCTTTATATTGTCTTCTAACCATCTCAGGTGAGCTATTTTGTATATATATATCCCCACATCTAAGTCTCCACTTTGTCTCTCTACACACAGACACTCACACATGTACACACTCATATGCACACACACACACATGCAAGCACACAATCTACATGCACACAATAACAAATAAAGTCAACATAAATACATTTTTAGTAAGTAACAGTGATTGGTAAGGTTGTAAAGTAATGGGACCTTTTGTACTTTGATGGAAACATAAATAGTTGTTGATTATGAGAATAGATATTATCATTATGCCAATCCTCAAATTTTTAAAGGTAAAATTGACAAATAATTCAGCAATTCCAATTTGGGACATGCATCCTTTTGCTATTTAGATTTTTGGCAACTTAACATGAGGTTGGGTCATCTAGGAAGATGAAACCTCAACTAAAAGCCTGCCTCCATCAATGGCCTTAAGGACATTTTATAAATTAATGTTTGATATATATAGAGGGGCCCAGCTCCTATAGTGGTCCCATACATGAGCTGGTAGTCCTAGATATAAAAAAGAAGGTTGAGAAAGTTATGAGAAAACAAACCACAAATTATAAATTGTGTATCTTTTCCTCCACCTAGCACAAGACTATCAGACAGGCCAGGCAGTGGTGGTGCATGCCTTTAATCCCAGCACTTGGGAGGCAGAGGCAGGTGGATTTCTGAGTTCGAGGCCAGCCTGGTCTACAGAGTGAGTTCCAGGACAGCCTGGGTTATACAGAGAAACTCTGTCTTGGAAAAAAAAAAAAAGATTGCCACACTTCTCATTTGTAGTTCATCTTTCTGTACTCTCTTAGTCAGATTGAGAAATATAAATACTCCTTGGAATTTCTCAATTTCTGTCAGGTCACTTCTAAGCAATCATGTTTTATTTTAACATTTCACTCTCGAGGTATAATACGTCTATGTATGAAGCATATTAAACAGAATGCAATAGGAACCAACGATGGAACACATTTAGTTTATGCCAGATAGTGATGATTACAAAATGTTTTTCATGTCTTGGTTTTCACTTTAGGAAGGGATGAGACAAAAAACACCCAAAAAACAAAAAACTCCACCTTATTTGTTTTAGAGGGTGTCTAGAAATGAAACCAAGATTGAATTCAACCTACGATCCACCTTTAGATGTTGTGATTACAGCTAAGTGCTATCATTACTACACTACCTTTATTTTAATCTTAATAATTTTGCCCCACACTTCACATGGTCCCTAAACAATATTGTCTGAAGACGTCTCTGATTCACCATCTAGCAGTCTATATTCTATCATACTATTACACAGGAAACAAAATTTACCCCCATTTGTCTGATGTTGTCTCATATATGACAGATGTTAAGGAGTTATTGCCAGTGGATTGATTATGGAAAACTGAGCAACTAAAAGATAAAGAAATAGTAGCTCTTATTTGGAGTGTACCTTTAATTATATCCTGCTTGTCTTGTGGAAAATGTTTTAGAATCTCAAAAATATTGTTTAGGTAGCGCAGTCAGATTGCCTACTTCTGTCTGCAGGTCAACAGACAATGGCTAGTCCTAAGCCAGTACAAAAGCATACTCTCAAAAGCCAACACTTTTTCAGAATATTAATGGAAACTAGTTACATAGTTTGACAAAATTTCAAACAGAGCAACAAAAGGTACATGTTAAGGTATCTGGCAAGGCAGTGTACTGTCCATAGTCAGGGAGCAGAGACGAAATTCCCAATAGCTGTTATCATTTTACTCCTGTAATTTTCCTATCTTTTCAGTTTAGCTTTTAGGAGCTATCATTTACCTGTCCTTGGTAAAACACAAAAATAAGTTTGGATTTTGTTTGGGTTCTTGAGAAAATCTGACACTTGGCAACTTCTTGTCAATTGTTGGGCTCTAGGTAGGGCATTCCATCATGCCTTTATACTTTTGAGTAATTCCGGGTCTATTTCACACAGCTGAAATTTGATGACTGATTTTGTCTTTCGAGGTTCTTCTGTTGAACAATTTAGGTGATTGTGCTTAAAGAAACAAGCCATATTATAGGAATGCTATGGTTTGCCAGAAAAGACATGTCATTGTGAACATACTTTTGAGCAAATTTCTGTTGAACTATTTGAAGTACAGGTGACAGGAAATATTTGAGGGTTTTATTGAGTCCTTGGAATTCTGTTAAACTGCATTAAATATGGAGACAATAGAGTTGAGGAAATCTGTCCTGAGTCTTAGGTAACCATATAAATAATGCCATTACTTCATTGGTACACCTGGGGATAAATCAATTGGTATTTAATATTCTGAAGTGCGCCATCAGCCACTATAGTCCTGGATGTATTTGTTTGTTTTAAAATGTAACTTACTGAAAATCATGATAAACATAATTTTATTGTAATTTTAAATGTGCAATGAATTTTGTGCAAATGTATGAGTTTGGGCTATTTTTAAACCACATACAGCAATTATTTTTGTATTTTTTTAAGCTAAAGGGAAATAATTCAAACTTTAAGTTCAAAGAAATGAAAAGAAAATGATTTAGTAGGCTTTGCCTCAGGATTTCTTCAGGCTATTAAATTGCTAAAATGTGAGTAGGAACTTGTTGGGTAATGTTTGAGTGCCTTAATGTCTTAGTGTCTAATTCTCTTATTCAGAAAAAAAAAAAAAGAATCATTGATTTTTTTTTACCTTAATGGATTCTTTAGTAATTATTTGCACTTTTCTCTCATTATTTTAACTCAGTCCTTCCTGTTTTAACCATACGTTCTGATTGCTATGTTGGTTTTGCTGTTTGGAACAGGTTTTTGTTGTCCTTACCTGCCATTGCTGTAAGCAGTTCATACTATATCTCTGTATTTTGTCATCATTGTTCTCTCTCTCTCTCTCTCTCTCTCTCTCTCTCTCTCTCTCTCTCTCTCTCTCTCTCTCTCAATATTTTATTTCCTTGGAAATTTCCTTTCCTGATTTTGTTAATGACTGTGTGTTGATATTGACACAGATATGAATATTTTCCATTTACTCTATGATGGTTATTTCCAATTAATATTCTTCAATCTGTATTTATTACCTTCTGAGCTCTTCTCAGGTAGTTTTACATTATCTTGCATATATTAGTGTTATGTCACCTTTGTAACGCTCCTATTAATGCAAACAGACATAAAATTTATAAACATTTCATGATATGTTACTCTCCTTATGAAGCAGAAAACTCACACCCCTCTGTCTTATTTATCCCTCTCTCTCTTATATGATTATGTGTATGTAGAAAGTATTAAAATCCTCTGTCTCCAACTTCAATGATCAGTGTGTAGATAACTTTTTTGTTTCATCTACTTGTCCAACAACTATAAATGACCTTGCTGATATGCTGCATTTTAAAGAGATTTTAGCTCATGTTTACTCATTAAGCTCATCTTGCTTTAATAGTCAATGTACTTTAGACAGTCCAGTGAAGTCTCCACCCAAAACTAGTACATACTATGCCTGTACTGACCCTCAGGATATATAACTTATTTGGACAATTGTATTCTGCCATCTGTGACTGAAATCAGTAGCAATCATACTTGCTTGGCTCATTCCCACATTCATTTGATTTCTCATGTATTTGGCAGCCTATAAATATTTTGGTTTGGGAGTACAGATGTAATTTCTTCAAAGATGAGTTTTTATTTCTGTTTCATGTTTCTTGCTTTGGGGATTATTTCTGAAAGAAAAATGTGCCAACAAATACTGATTTTGTTATTTTAGAAGCAGCCTCTGTGGTGGGAGGTAGGAGAACCCTCTAGAGAGTAACAGAGTCCCAGAAACTGAGAGACCCAAAGGAGGTGACCTTAGCCAAAATGACAAACATTAGGGAGAGAGAACTCAAAGAGCCCACTTCTAGTAGTTAGACAAGGCCTCCAGTGTAGGGACAGGGTTACGAAACCAGAGTAAAAATATCTGATCCAGAATTGTTCCTATCTAAATGAACTGCAGGAACACAAATGGAGCAGATACTGAAGGAAAGGAGGTCCAAGGATCAGCCCAACTTGGCATTAATCCCTCTCACAGGAGGGCACCAAGGCCTGACACTAGTGTTGATGTGAGTGTAGACAAGAGCCTTGCATGGCTGTCCTCTGAAAAGCCCTATCAGTATCTGAATGAGACAGAAGCAGATACCTAACACCCAACTCTTGAACTGAAGTCTGGGACCCCTATTGTTGAATTAGGGGAAGTACTGAAGAAGCTGAAGGGGAGAATGACCCCATAGGAAGACCAGCAGTCTGAACTTACCCGGGCCCAAGGGAGTTCTTAGGAGCATACATTAGTTGCTCTGAGGTCCCTGGCACAAATATAACAGAGGTCTGCCTGGCCAGGCCTTAGTGGGAGAACATGCACTTAATCCTTGAGAGACTTGAGGCCCCAGGGAAGGGGGAGGCCTGCTGGAGGGGAGAAGCAAAGGGAGGAGGAATGGGATGAAGAACTGTGGGTAGGGGAACCGAGAAGGGAGGCAACAACTGGAATATAGATAAATAAAATAATAAAAATTGAAAAAAAAACCATAAATCTAGAGTTGAAGAGAACAAAGAGAAGTATAGTGAAGCTACGTGAAATTTCAAACAAAACCTAAAATTCCCCTGGATAATCAGACTTTGTTACTGAAGACAACATATACTCCTGTCACAGAATGTGGAGAAACCAAACTGGTACTGACTAGAAAGCTGCCTCCCAGTTGGCTAGCTTTCATAGTACCAGAATGTGCTAAACAGGCTCCTGGGGTAAAGAAAGAATAATCAACTGTCTTCCATAACTCTGAACCTTGTGAATCACAATAACATCTGGCATGGCACTATATGCCCATGAAGGCAAAAATAGGAATTTTTCAGTGTGAAATTGATATAGCAATACCTTTCACTTTATAAAAAAAAAAAATCTTATTGGTATGCAACTATCTTCTAACAATCTCCTTTCCAATTTTCTTACCATCAATTGCATACTCCATCAACATGTTGGTTTTCCTGAAACATGAACTTAACCATCACTTTTCATTAGTTAAAATCTTTCAATTGATTTCCTTTATTTTAGTGTAAAATCTCACAGTTTAAATGTTTGAAAACAACAGAGTCTAATTCCAGGTAAAGGATAGAAGGTTAGCAATCTACAAAGGCTGAAGAAGTTTGCTCTGAGTCAATTGCACTGGTTAGGTGTTTGTAGTTGAGTTTGTTTGGTTGGTTGGTAGATGTTAGTGATGTCCAACTACTTAACAAATCTAGAGTTAACTGAGAAAAATGAACCTTGATTGAGAAAATGCCTCCAGCATATCACTATGGTATAATTCTCTAGATTATAATATCACTGCCCCTACAATGGCCCATTCATAGTGCTTGTGATGCAAAGCCATCTCCACTAGGCTTGCCATCAGGCATCATTAAAATTAGTAGGTGTCAAGTACTCTTAATAAAGCAACATGGCTGCTCTAGTAAGAGATCAAATCCAAATACCATCTAAATTAATGAGACACACCCTAGATTACAGTATAATCTGGGTAGAATATGGACATAATCTTACTAAATGCTTTTAATCTCAAACAATGTAGGTAAGGTTAGTTTGTAGAAGGAAAGAACCATGTTTGAAAGCGATATCTAATTAGAGAGGAGGCATTTTTCTAGGACAGTTTTGCAGAGACAGGTTGTTGGTGAAGATATTAAGAGCCAGAGAATGTGAAGGAGCCAGAAAATTAGAATACATGCAGGAGTTAGTTTGAGAAATTCAATCAGAAACTTAGAGTAGCCAATTTAAATCAGTCAGCATGAAGAGGAATTTGGGCTCAAACAACTGAATTGAACCAGCCAGCCAGAGTTTTACAAGTAGAAATATGGGCTTTGTTGATTGTATATTTTCCTTGTCTTCTAGTAGAACACACTTTGTGCATCTTTTCAAAGATCTGAAAGAATGATTAGCGGTCAAGCTTTGGTTTTGAACTTGCAAAGGAAAGCACAATAGAAGGCAGGCTACACACACACACACACACACACACACACACACACATACACTTTACATGGACTCAATGTTATTGAATTTTTCCAGTTTTTTTCCATCATTACTTTCCTACTGTTTAGTCCTATTATGATTTGTATATCTCCAAGTGAGTTAAATATTAGAGTTGTTCTACTTCTGCTTACATTTATCCCTGGGAAACATAATCCTTAATTTCTGGTATCTAGAACTTGGATTCTTTCTAATGAATCACTTTAAACCCCAAATTCTGTGGAACTTGGAGTCAGAAGTAGTCACTATCACCTTTCAATCTTCTTTAATCAGTGATTGTGTGCCACTGACAATAATCTAACTCATCTTCTATTTTAGGTTTGGCAACTCTTATCCTGAAAATATGTTTAGATACCTACAATGAAAACATTTTCTTGTTCCTTTTTCTTGTTCCTTTCATATCCTTTGCTGTCTGACTCAGATGCTGACAAATACCAGTATATGCTAACAAAAATAAATCTGTTAAGCAGAACCAAAATCCCATCTATCAGTGTTGCTCATAAAGTGTGATAGACCCAAATGCGTTAATTTCCAAACAGGTTACGAATGTGCAACTTATTACAGAGAATGAAGTACTTACAGAGCAGATGAAACTGTTGGTATCTTATAAGTGGATAATGTTAACTATAAAATCTCACCCTCGCTCTTATTTTCTCAAAAAGACTAGAATACGGAAATTCATCAAGGTTTAGTGCCTTGGCTACAATTTATCTCTCTCTCCCTCTCCTCTGTCTTGTGATATTTAGAGACACTCCATTTTCTTTTAGAAAGTCTAAGAGGCCTGAGATATGAGATGCTCCCAGGACTCAATGGGGGTGACCTTAGCCACAATGCCCAACAGCCTGGAGATGGAACCTAAAGAGAACAGCTCCAGAAGATAGATAGCATCCTTAGTGGAAGGATGAGGTCACCAATATACCTTCAAATATTTTAACCCAGAATTGTACCTGTCTAAAAGAAAGGCAGGAACAAGCATGGAGACTGAAAGAAAGACTCTCTACCAATTGGCCCAATTGGGATCCATCCCATGGGAGAGAACCAAACCAGGACACTATTGCAGATGCTATGTTTTGCTTACAGACAAGAGCCTAACATGGCTCTACTCTGAGAGGCTCCACCCAGCAACTGAATGAGACAGATGCAAATATTCACAATTAAGTATTGGAAGGGGGTCGGGGACCCCTATGGTTGAGTTAGCGGAAGGACTAAAGGAGCTAAAGGGGATGGCAACCACATAAGAAAGGTGAATGTGTCAACTAATGTGGACTTCTGCAAGGTCCCAGAGAGTAAGTCACAAACCATGTGAATATAGGGACTCATCAGAGGTGGCACATTTGTAGCAGAGGACTGCCTTGTCTGGCCTCAGTGAGAGAGGATTGGTATAATCCTATAGAGTCTTGATGCCCCAGGAAAGCCAGGGGCTGGGGGAAGTGGGCTGAGATGGTACTTCATTTCCATCTTGTATTTGATATACATAATGAGTACCTCAACAAAAGTTATTCTTTAAGTCACAGCTTTGGAAATTTCTACTCTTTCTTTAAAGAATAGCTTCACTGTATTCCAATGGCCAGAAACTCACTACGTAACCAAGACTGGTCTCAAACTTGTGGGAACCTTCTTGCCTCAGCTTTATAAGTGCTTCAATGAGATCAAAATAGCTAATGATTTCCAAATTTTAATAATAAAAAAATTTAAGAATTATCTACTAGACATACTGAGTCATACATGTATATGTTCTTGTTATGATTCTGTGAACTACTCCACTGTCTTCTCTATCATTTACACACACACACACACACCATGGCAGTCAAGCACGTAGCTTTGGTCTTGGTCATATTCGCTGGAAGTAAATTTTCAGTGTGCCTTTAAGAATGTCAAATCTATATTATGGCTTAACAGAGAAATAAGTTGTATATAACACATACCTCATCAGTGAGCATCACACATTTATTTAATGTGCCACACAAATGATAATACTCAACACTTATGAAATTCTGAACTGGCAACAGATGCCACTGATTTCTGCCTGAATAGTCACATTTGACCCTCCTAAGCATGGATGGGTCATATTTTTCTCGGTTCATTAAATACACAGTCATTTTACTTATCCATTTCAGAATCATTTATACATTTACTAATAACTCATTCAAAATATGCCAGTTTGACTAATTGCTGGGATGACCATGGAAATCACATATTCCAGCTTGCTATCCATTATTGAACTGTTTAGTGCAGTGTTTTGGTCCCACCTTTTGTTTGAACCCAAGAAAACAATTCGTGGTATTTTTTTGACTGATGTGCTGAGTTATTTTTATCTTAATCATAAAATCATCTCATATAATACCTACTTTTGTCCTCATATTTTGTGAAAAGTCCATCTCTTTCACTCTTCTATGAGCTAAAACTTCAAATTTGATGATTTTTATTAAACATTGTTTTTGTATTCTAACATGGATTTTCCTTGAAACATATTCATACTCCCTTTAGTTATTCTCTAATGAATCAAGAATACAGATCACATTCTCTTTGTTAACTATTTCTGAGGCAACTTTTCAGTTCTTAAATGGATGGATCTGGGGAATATCATCCTGAATGAGGTAAACCAATCACAAAAGAACACACATGGTATGCATTCTCTGATAATTGTATATTAGCCCAGAAAATCCGAATACACAAAGTACAATCTACAAACCACAAGAAACTCAAGAAGAAAGAAGACCAAAGTGCGGATACTTCATACCTTCTTAAAAGGGGGAACAAAATACCCATGGAATGAGTTGCAGAGACAAACTATGGAGCAGAGACTGAAGGAAGGACAATTCAGAGACTGCTCTACCTGGGAATCCTTCCCATAGAATCATCAAATCCAGACACAATTTGTGAATGCTAACAAGTGCTAGCTGACAGGAGCCTGATATAGCTGTCTCCTGAGAGGCTCTGACAGTACCCGACTTATACAGAAGTAGAGGCTCACAGCCATCCATTGGACTGAGGACAGGGTCCCCAATGAAGGAGCTAGAGAAAGGACCCAAGGATCTGAATGGTTTGCAGCCCCTTAGGACAAACAACAATATGAACTAACTAGTACCCTCAGAGCTAAACCATCAACCAAAGAGTACACATGATGGGAATAATGGCCCCAGCAGCATATGTATAGCAGAAGATGGCCAAGTAGGTTGTCAATGGGAGGAGAGGCCCTTGGCCCTGTGAAGGTTCTATGCCCCAGTATAGGAGAATGCCAGGGCCAGAAAGCAGGAGAGAGTGGGGTAGTGAGCAGGGGGAGAGGGGAGTGAACAGGGCTTTGTTTTTGTTTTTGTTTTATTTTATTTCATTTTATTTTATTTTTTTGGAAGGGAACCTGGGAAAGGAGATATTGTATGACACGAAAATAAAGAAAACATCTAATAAAAAAAAATATGACTCCCTAAAAATACCACAAATTCCCAGAGTGCTATCTGGGCACTGAAACTCTAATGTCTACTTTATATAATCTTTACTGAAGATATTTAAATGACAATGTTTGTCCTGCTATAATTTTATTCATAATTGGCTTGACAGAAATAAAATATATTCATAAAAGTTTTTAAAAATGCCTTCCTTATATCTTATTTGCATACACTTGCAGAGGGAGAGATTCATGTTTCCTTTAAATTTCTTGCTCTTAAGATTGATTTTGCTCCCCTTATTATTTCCTGTTATGATCATTTGAATATGTAAAATAACACTGTAGCCTCCTGTTACTTTAGAAAACTCTACTTTATCATAGTTATGGTGAATCTGGAATAGTATACAGAAATGATTTGGCCTAGGTATAAAGCTCTGGCTTCTTAATTATTGTAATGACCACAGGCAAGTAATTTACCTGGATAGCTCCAGTTCTTATGTTTATGAAATAAGTATAGTCATTTCCAAACACTGATTTCAACAGTAATTGAGATCACACAAAATACATTTTCCCATAAATGATATTGTAGAAGTTTATCTTAGGATCCAGATACTGCGCTACTCTCAGCTTATAACCCAGGAGAGTCAATTGTATCTTTTCCAAGTATTCATTTAGTGAGTAATGTTAGTAGGTTGTGAGTTGAAGGTAGAAACAGCGTATTTACAATCATAATGACCAAGTGCTCTCCACATAAAGGTCTCTTGTTGAATATGGCAGACTAGAAACCACAATAGAACAAGTAGTTTACTATAGTTTAAGAACAAGTGTGTTACTACAGTTAGAAGGGGATATGAAACTTTTTTCACTACATCATTTACTTCTACAGTCCCTGGATTGACATGGTCAAGATTCCAGTAAATCTATTTTACTACGAGATGCATGAACTTTCTTTGATATAAAACTGGATTTGTCCTGTGCCTGATGCTTCCATACCTCAAATTTTACCCCATTTATAGTGGACTGAAAAACTCTACCAGAAATGCTACAGAAACTGCCCTGGTAGTAATGTCATAGAAGGGGTTCCCAGGACTGCTGCCAGGGACATCGTTTGCACTTCAACAGGGAAAGGCACAGCTGTGGGTCTAAACATAAATTTCAGACCATTTTTGGAGGACATTGAACAGTCACAAGCAGCTCCAGATCCTATGAGAAAACAGTGAAAATGGCTGAGAGGAGTTTTCCTCTGCTATCCACAATTCACAGATACAATTCAAGAAAATTCTCCACACAAAGGGAACAGGGAGTCCACAAGTAAAGAAAAAGACTGGTAAACAATAATACAAAGTGAGGTCTTGAAAACTACCACTGAGCCAAAGCAGATCAACCAAGGACACAAAAACAATTTTCAAGCTAGTGAGCTCATTTTCATCTCTCCACCCAGATTTTTTATCCTAAAACAGCTAGTCCTTAGCTGCCAAAGATTTCATAATATTTTATTAGCTTATATTTTTACCAAGTGATATTTTAATAAAGGTAATCCAGAGTAGCAGGGTAACACTGGCCCCTATAGTCCCTGTCTACACTTCTATTTCTTTTTCTTATTTTTTTCTTTTCTTTATTCTCATACCCAGTAAGTGGATATTAGCCCAAAAATTCAGAATACCCAAGATACAATCCACAAACCACATGAAGGGGAATAAAGAACCCATGGAAGGAGTCACAGAGACAAAGTGTATAGCAGAGACTGAAGGAATGACCATCCAGAGACTGTCACCAAACCCAGACACTATTGTGGATGCCAACAAGCTCTTGATGACAGGAGCCTGATATAGCTGTCTCCTGAGAGGCTCTACCAGCACCTGACAAATACAGAAGCAGGTGCTCACAGTCATCCATTGGAACGAGCACAGGGTCCCCAATGAAGGAACTAGAGAAAGGACCCAAGGAGCTGAAGGGGTTTGCAACCCCATAGGAAGAACAACAATATGAACTAACTAGTACCCTCAGAGCTCCCAGGTACTAAACCACCAATCAAAGAATGCACATGGTGGGACTTGTGGTTACAGCTTCATAAGTAGCCGAAGATGGCCTAGTCAGTTATCAATGGGAGGAGAGTCCCTTTGTCCTATGAAGGCTCTATGCCTCAGTGTAGGGGAATGCCAGGGCCAGGAACTAGGAGAGGGTGGATGGTGGACAAGGGAGGGAGAAGGGAATAGTGGGGTTTTTGGAGAGGAAATCAGGAAAGGGGAGAATATTCGAAATTATCAAAGAATATTTTCCTAAAAAATGTATTAGCTCTTGTCACACTGCTAAGATCATATCTCCATCAGAAGCCATCTCTTGCCCTCCAGAGTGAGGGCTTTCTTTTTGGCATATTTTCGATAGTTGCTTCTAAAACATATCAAAGTTACTTTTAATAGCATAAAGAAGATGATCAAACATGAGGAATCAAAATGTTCCTTTAACCCAGTGCCACCATGAATACACAGGGATGCATACAAAATTTAGGTGTGCTAGTCTTCCGATGGTGTCTCACAGGCCACATTTGGTTATCTCCTTATTCCAGTTTTTATTGATTATGTTGTTGGCTTCCAATAGGCCAAACAAGTGATGTACTTCACTCTGAGCATTACCCAGTGTGATGATTTCTTTCCTAATTTTGGCATCAAATGATGCTAATTGTTTTTCATTGTATGTCATGATTTCTAAGATCTCATTCATTTTTTGAACGAAGTTGTTATAATGATCTTGTTCTAGTTCAAAATCGAATAGATCATCAGAGTCAAAGTAATGTTTTTCCTCCAGGGTCAACTTAGTCATGATTGTTTTATTATCCATTGAGGCCTGTGAGCAGTTACTTCATCATCAAATAACATCTGCCTGTTAAATTAAACTATGCTTCAAAAATGTTCATGAATGATTCATTTAGCCACCTGCATATGGTTATTTTTGGTGTGAGTGTGCGTAGTACAAAGTTATAGTTCAACATGTCTTGTACTATGGTTATTAGTCTTGACATTAAGAATAATGTGTGTTGCATTTTTGTGTCTTGTAGGTATGGGTAGACATATGCATTTGATCCTAATTTAATGGTATCTTCAAGTGGTATGTATATAAAGCTATTTGTAGTATTAACTGATGACCAAAGGAAGTGATCAACCTGTATTATAAATTCATTGCCTAGTTTCTGTGCTATGGCTTTAGTGTGATATCCTGGGTATACATTGTCCAGGAATGCCTATATTAAATATATCTTGCATATGCCTTCTGTACAATATGATCCTTTTTCATTATCTAACAATGTTTGGAAATCTGGGGTCCTTTTTCCTAGTCCTATTGTAAAAAGGGTATCTAATTCTCTCTCTAATTCTGCTAGATTACTTCTGTCCATTTGGTAGATAATTAAGTTAAGGTTCTGAGTTATAATGTTCCTTGTTCTATTATATTCCTGTTTATATTGTTCTGTAAATACTTGCACTTCTGTATTCATGGCATTTGCCATGATATGGAGTGAATCTATGCTTCTTGATAGTGTGTGGAGTGCCTGGACTGTTTTCTTGTTAATTTGTTGACTACTGTAGATTTGTGCCTTGATGGGTGTGACTACTGCTTCTGCTACTGCTACTGATCAAGCCTCCTTAATACTCTGGACATAAACGCTCCTATGGCCAGTGCCTGTAACGGTTTTCTGCCAAATGTATTTGGGCTACTGTACTGATATGACATGGTATCTATTTCTCCACAATATAACTTAGGAGGTTTAAAGGCTTGCAATGTGATGGAAATCTGGATCTTCCTAATCCTAAGGGTCAATATTATTTCTACTGGAAAGTCACTACAAGTGGGGCTTCTTTGACTGAAGGTGGCCCAGGTGGTGGATTTAACCATCTTGGTAGGTAATGTGCTGTCATGAATGTTATGCCGGTTTTATTAATACCTGTACAGTCTGTTGTAATGTTGAATCCTCCTCTGTCTACCAAACAAGGATTATCATATGAGTGGTCTGATTTTTGACAGTCTTGCAGTGACATGGGTAAGTATAATATCTTATCCCAGACTTATCTGGAACTGTTAGCATAGGGCTTGCTTTTAGCTTCTGTACTGTCCAATCTTACATTTGCCAGTCTTGATGTTGGCGATAATATAGGAAGCCTAAATGATATATGGTTCTTGTATTGTTATGTTTGATTCCCCAAAGTTTTCACCACTATACAGTCCTTTCTGGGGCCTTGATGTAGTATGTGGGTGTTAGGCTGCTAAGGTTATAATAGCAGCCAACTGCTGTTATATTTGTCACTGTTAAATTGGGTTTCTCATATCTAGTGTTGTTAAATCGTGTGTAGTTAAAACTAGGGATTGTTATGCCATGCATCCAAAGAGAATCTGCATGGGGTGCTGACCCAAACTTTCTGGATATGTTCCTTTCTGGAAAATTAACTGTGTTGATGTTTCCTCTTGTATCCCATGGTATAGGCAAATCCATTTGTGTAACATTTACAGCTGTGTCACAAATATACCTGACTGTTTTTTATTCTTCCTTCTTATCACATGTGGTCATATAGTGATATTGATTGTAGTAGGCAATGTTTTGTAGTAATAATGTAAAGTATGACCCTACTGGATTCATGTTTATGTTTTCCTTCCTGAATCCAAATGTGTTAGATAAGTTACCTCCTGTCATAGATATATTTCTCCTTATCATTGGTAGTCCCCAAAAAATGGCCATAGGTTTCTTTATATATTTCCATACTTCCTTTATTTGTACTATTCCTGAATGCTAGCTCCTTGATCCCAGAGAGCCATGACTTGAGGTATATTCATAACCTCTAATCTCCTTAAATAATGGCAAGAATTCTGTTGTATGTCTTTTGAGTGGGGTGTATGTAACATGTACTTCATGTACATGGAGTCCTACTTCTCCTTCTGATTTCCTGTGCTCAGTTAATTCTTTATGCCTTTTTTGCTCTGGTCATGTAGACAAAGAGTTTCTGCTGAAGCAGTTCTAGGCAATGTCTGGCATTCTGTTGGTGTAGTTTTCTACATTCCATCCTGACATCCATGAATATCCCTGAGTTACCAAAGAACATTCATGTGTTTCCTCAACATTGTGTGTGAGGGTGCTGGTATTTTTTCATGTAATGTTGTCTGCCATGGTTGTGGTTGGATGCTTATTAGTACTAGTGGTTGTCTCTAATGTTCCAAGCCCAGGGCCATGACTGGTACATGATCCTCCCAGGTTAGCCATTGTTGTGTTTCTATTCTGGTGGCCCACCTTAAGACAGGGTAATAGCTTAGCTTGCCCAACCAGGGTAGTTTGGGCAGCCTGCTACACAGAGCCAATTTGTCTGGTTCCATGTCCTCCAGAGCTCTGGGTACAGGTGGTCATATAACTCCCTGAGGCACCTATTTCTCCATGGTTTAGGTAGAGGGGGTATGCTACTCTTAAGTGGGTAAGGTATAGCAAATTCTGTACATTGAGTCAGTTCATATTTGAACCAGGTTTACACAGGCGTGGTGTTGTTACAGGTGAGGAAGTTTTCTTCTCCCTCTTCCTCTCCATGCTCATAGTCATACACTTGTTCTTCTCATGTTAATGATGTAAGGTTGAAACACCTACTGTCTGCTTCACCTTCTAACCCTGTGTGTATTCAAACTACTTGTTATATAATTTAGGAAAGGTTGAATTTATAGCTAAATCACAATTGAATGTAGATTCTATCTCTATTCCTATAGTGGTTGTTTTGTAGACTCCTTTAACATTGTGTTCTGTCTAACCTTGGATGGTCTATACCAATAATTATTAAAGAGTGCTAGAGCACTCTAGTGTTAGAACACTAGAGGCATTTGACAACACTTCTTTAAAGCGACATTTCGTGGGATTTTGTTCATATCTATTTTTATTATAACCATCTTTTTGATCTAACATACAATTTTTGTTAGGGTGGTATTATGATACCTGTTGTCTGACGTGTTTGCAGTCCTGGTACCCGTAATAATTTAAGCAGTAAACATACTTGGTCCAAATGCTGTCTATTCTCATTTGGTATGTTGCCTATATCTTATCATATGTCCACCATCTGGGTATTTTGTATAGTGAGTCTAGAACTTTAGGTCAATAGGTGACCATGGTATTTGTGGTTTAGGGGTTATAGTAGACATGTTAATATTCCTAGTGCTGTTGCCAGCAGCACTACATATACTAATTCCAGGGTGTTTAACATTAAATGATAATATAACATAGAACATGACAAGCATAGACAATGGGTGCCACATGGTTAGTAACATGCATAGCACTATTCCACCAACTGCTCCAAAAAGTGAATAGCCAGTAGGGTTAATAATAACAATGTTGCCGGGCCGTGGTGGCGCACGCCTTTAATCCCAGCACTTGGGAGGCAGAGGCAGGTGGATTTCTGAGTTCGAGGCCAGCCTGGTCTACAAAGTGAGTTCCAGGACAGCCAGGGCTACTCAGAGAAACCCTGTCTCGAAAAACCAAAAAAAAAAAAAAAAAAAAAAAAAAAAAAAAAAAAAAAAAAAAAAAAAAAAAAAAAAAAAAAAAAAAAAAAAAAAAAAAAAAAAAAAAAAAAAAAAAAAAAAAAATAATAATAATAACAATGTTATTTCCAATTTCTTATTGTCACAGTATTTAGCCAGCAAATGGTATAGTTGGCTATCAGACTAGTAATAGTATGATTATGTATTTGATCATAGAAGTGTACACTGAGGTCCACCACTGGAATGATTCCCAGAAAGACAATAATAATAAAGATCACTATATCAGCACTCTCACACACTCACATACACACATTGCCTGTTAATGTGATGTCAAGTCCTCCAGTTTGGTTAGTTGCAGTCCTCCCTTGCTGTCTGTGGTCCACATTATATTTTCAGTGTCAGGCACTACAATTTCTGTCTGGATTAGTTTATCCTTGTGTCTGCGAATGCAAGCAGAGGGTTTGACTATATTTCTAGGTTTTTTTGTCTGGATAATCTATATCTCTCAGTGTATTGAGGACTTTCTCCATTGGAGATCATCTATTGATTCTAGTTAGCTATTTAGATCAAAGTGACTTTTGCCAGAGCTTCTGAGAGTGGTCTATCTTCATGTGCTATTAATTTTACTTTAAGTAATCCATTGAATATTTCAGTCCTGCCTGCCGGTATGCCAAGTGGAATTCCCACATTATGTCAAGATTTTGTGCTAGTCTTTATATAATTTTACCAGTAAAGTTCCTTGATGACTTTGTATTAGTTGGGGTATAATGTAGCCTGTAATCCATGACCACAATGTAAATATTGTTGGCTTTTGCTCTGGTTCAGGTCCTAATCTGGCCATACCTAATCCTGTGCAGACATCTACTACTGTGAATGCATACTGTTTGTTAAATTCATTTTATGGTCCTATGCAATCAATTTGGAGTATGTGATTAAAATGTGGTCTATGAATGCTTATTCCATGGTAGTTATGTTTAAATCTGGTTTTGGTTACAGGGCATCCTACACATTTCTGTATGTCATTCTTAATTTTATTCCATGTTTTGGCTAAGTTCCTTTGAGTGAACCATTGGTATGTTGCATGGCTTCCTGCATGTACGAGGAATTTGTGTATTTGCTCTATTTTCTCTCTTGAAACCTCTGCCTGTGTGTGAGTCCTCACTCTGGTCCATTTGCTCTTAATTCCAAGTTTTGTAGGCCCTGTCTGTTCACTTTGGTAATGTGCCTCAAATTTTATTGTCATCCTTGCCAGCCTGTCTGCTCCATTATTTTATTTAGTTTGTAGGTCATCTTTGTTTTGGTGGGCATCTACATGATATACCTTAATTCTTGTCTTTACTGATTTGAGCTATCTTCATTAAAGAGTCTTTAGACCATAAGTCTTTTCCATTGGTTTTCCATTCTGTTAATCTCCATTTTCCTGACCAAATTGCTATTCTGTTGGCCATACACCAAGAGTCTGCAAAAAGGTATAAGTTTTATCCATCCTTCAGGGACTGTCTAGCTCCCAATTACTTCCACATATGTTGATTTGCTCTTTCCTCTATTATTACCATTCCATCTTCCAGCCTGAAAGTTGTTGCTTTCCAGCACACCATGTTATTTTCTCTTTCAGCCTCAGCTGATAATTTTCTTAGACTATTTGAATGCTAATCACTTTGTAAGGTTTGAAATACAATAATTAGCTCTTGAGTAATTAATCTAATTGTGGAATGTAGCCAGTTAATATCTCCCAGCAATTTTTGAAAATACAATACCAGATTGTAATTGAAACCACAGTCTGTGGTTAAATTTGCCACACACCTATGTTATATCTTAAATAATTATAGAATTTCCTCTTTGTATTTCTTTCAGGAGCAATTTGTAATCCCCAACAAGGCAAAATTCTCCTTACTTTATCAAACATTCCTCTAACATATCTTTATCTGAATCATTCAGCAAGATATCTTTCACATAATGATGAATTTTAGACTGAGGAAACTATTTCTAATTGCTGTTGTACAACATATTGACACAGTATTGAACTATTTAACATTCTTTTTGTATGAGACTTTCCAATGGTATCACTTTACTGGACAACTATTATTATAAAAGAAGTTCTGAGAAAGCAAATGTTTCCTATAATGCACATGCAAAGGAATTTTGATAAAGCAGTCTTTTAAATCAACTACTATCATATGCTATGATTTGTGTAACATAATCCTATTGACTGAATCATCTTATTTACAGCTCTTAAATCTGTCAATAACCTTAATTTCCTGATATCTTTTTTATAACAAACATAGGGAAATTATATAAGCTGGAAAATTTTTTTAGTGTGTTGACCTTTTAACTTCTCCTGTACCATTTTTTCTAGTATTTGTAATTTCTCTTTTGCAATAGGCCACTGTCCTACCCACACAAATTTGTGTGCTATTGATTTAATAAGTAGGGTGGTTGGTACTTTTGAAAGATGAATACATGTTTATACTGCTTATGGAAAAACTGGACAATCTGTGACTGTTCTTGGTAATACTTTTTAATATTTTTCTCAGAAGGATTCTTTATTTTACTTTATGGTTTGAGTATGATATTGGAGGAATTTTAATCTGTGTTTTCCATTGCTGCAACAAATCACATCCCCATAAATTCATGGCTACATTTGCTACATATGGATTTAAGTTTTTTATTTTTTCTTTGGGCTATGTACACTTTACCCATCTTGCATTTTCTTTCATCTGAGATGAAGTTCTCATCTCTAGAAAATGAGAATTTACCTTCTGAGCAGGCCAATCCCAATGCTAAAATTTTGGTAATATTATTGTTATATCTGCTCCTGAGTCTACTAAATCTTAATTTTCAATGCCACTTATTTGTATTTTTAGCCTTGGTCTCTGATCATTTATAGTAGTTTCCCAAAATGTCCATTGTTTGTTTGTTTGTTTGTTTTGGTCTCTCTTGGTTTTATTCTTTTATCTAATGAAGCTGTTCTGTCCTTGATTACATCCAGAGCAGTGTTGTTTATAACAACAGGTAATACATCATTTAATTACTCTGTGTGTGAGTCTTTGTGATGCCAACAGGGAATGACTGAATAAAATATTATATTGGGGTCTGCAGGGGGGCTATTAGGGTACTTTCCAATAGTAAAGGGTTACCTTATCTGTCATTTCTGACCTGCATTTATTACTCTAATGCCAGCCTTTGCCACATTTTCTGCATATTAAACAAGGCTGTGGCCTTCTTTTTGGATTACCTCAAAAAACACATTGTTTCTATGAATGCCTTGTCTACAGTCCCTTTTAAAATGAATGCTTACCACAATTAAAGCATCTGACATTTTAATCTTTTCTTAAGATTTTTAGAATCTATTTCTCCTATCAGAGTAGCATCTTAAACATGAGATTCAATATTAGCCATATTTTTAATTCATTAGACTTGGTCTGACATAACTATAACCATTTTGTATATGGATGCCATATTGCTTATAAGGTGAAGTTAAGTTCAATCCAAGTTTTAGGAGTTATTACTCTGACACCTAGGAATGATACTAACAGGCCAAAAAGTTATGGTTCTGTTACTTATGCATCATTGTCTTAATGGTTCAAACTCCCCTTTTTACCACTTGTCCACCAACTCTCTTATTTCACCAAGGACCAATCAGCTTCAATGTTAGCTGATAAAACTTTGTCTAGTTAGCCAAAATATTGTGCCACTCTCCTTCCGTTTCCTTTGAGCCTATTTTATTTCCTAAAAAAGCCTGGTTTTAGGACAGTTGGGTGCCATAATTTAGCACCTAATTCATTTCTTGTGGTCCTGATCACTCAGTCTGAATCAAGCATTCAATAAAATTTCATCATATGTGTTCAATAAATTTTCATCGTATCTGAGGTTAATATCTGAAAGGTTAGTACAGGGCTAATCCTTGATCCCAACACACTCATATACTGTACTGATCTTGCTTTTAAAGGTCTAATCAGCCTTTTGCATTCTGAATTAGCATTTTCCAAGGCTAAACATTCTAATAGTTTTTTTTTCTGATATTATTGTATTTACAGCTGAAGAAAAGCTTTGCAAAAAATCAGTGAAGACTTCTTGTGGGCCTTGTATAATTATAGTAAATGACTTGAACTTCTTTTCTGATTCTTCAACCTTGTCCAAAGCATTTAAAGCCACTAAATGGACATAGCATCAAGGTGTGATTTTGAACCTCAAGCCACCTTTGAAACTCACCTTCACCTAGCACCTGATACTAGGAGATATTAATACCTCTCATCTTATTTTGTTGTTCTATGACACTAGCTTCCATCTTCATCACTGTAATTGATGACCAAATTCCAATACTGGTGTGGCCAAATCTTTTCAATCTTGTAGGATAATTTTGTTCAGAGTTGCTCATAATTTTAATATCTTCTTCACAAAGTATGAATGAACACCATTGTTTCCTTAAATCTTCTCAAATTTAATATGTCTATAGGATCCTATTAAACTACTTCAAAACCTGGAGTTTGCCTAACTGGAAAAACTAAAGTTGCTTTCCTAACAAGCTTGGATCTTCAGTTTCATCATGGGTGACACAGTAGTTTCTTATATTCCCCTGTATCTGTGTATTGTTCTTATATTCATTTAAAAATCTTTGTAAGGCTTGTATTTTGTCAATCCACTTTTCATACTTGGCAAATAAAAATAGAAAAGAAAAGAAAACTACCATATTGAACCCTCCCTGCATCCCTGGGATGACTCCTACTTGATTATGATGGATGATCATTGCAGGAGGAGGTGGGGTGGTGAGCGAGGGGAGGGAATAGGGGTTTGTTTTAGTTTTTGTTTTTTTAATTTCTTCTTTTTTCTTTCTTTCTTTTTTTTTTTTTTTTTTTTTTTTTTTTTTTTTTTTGTTTTGAGGGGAACCTGGGAAAGGAGATATTGTAAATAAAGAAAACATCTAATTAAAAAAGCCCAGAAGTTTGGAATACAGGAAGAACAACCCACAAACCACAAGGAACCCAAGAAGAAGGAAGACCAAAAGGTGGACATTTCATTCCTTCTTAAAAGGGGGAACCAAATACCCATGGAAGGAGTTGCAGAGATTAACTATGGAGCAGAGACTGAAGGAAGGGCAAGCCAGCCTAAATATAGCTGTCTCCTGAGAGGCTCTGACAGTACCTGACTAACACAGATGTAGAGGCTCACAGATATCTATTGATCTGAGTACAGGGTCCCCAGTGAAGGAGTTAGAGAAAGGACCAATGGAGCTGAGGAGTTTGCAGCCCCTTAAGATGAACAACTATGAACTAACTAGTACCCTCAGAGCTTCCAGGATCTCAACCACCAACCAAGGACTGCACATGGAGGGGTCTGATTGTTCTGGCAGCATGTATATAGTAGAAGACTGCAAATTCGATCTTCAGTAGGAAGAGAGGAGCTCGGCCCTGTGAAAGTTCTGTGCCCCAGTGTAGGGGAATGCCAGGGCCACAAAGTGGGAGAGGGTGGGGTGGCAGGCATGGGGAGGGGGGAGGCAACAGGGGTTTGTTTTTGTTTGTTTCTTTTTTTTTGGAGGGGAAACTAGGGATGGAGAAATTTACATGTAAATAAAGAAAATATCTAATAAAAAATATATTTTTAGAGTGAAAAAAATTTTATATACATATATGTGTGTGTATACATATATATGTATGTATGTTAAAATCCAGCAATGTGGGAAAAAAATGTAATACCCTGCAATCAAATAAGTGTTAGCTCAAAAATCCAGTAAAGGTAAAATTTGAAAGCAAAAAAAAAAAAAATACAATTATCAAAAAAAAAAAAAGATAGAAAGAAAGTCTGATAGAATTCTATATTAAATCCATCAGGTCTTGACAAAAAAAAAGAAAGAGAGAAAAAAGAAAAAAGAAAACTATAGCTATCAAGGATAATTATAAGTTACCAGATTGATAGTAATTATAATTAATATTAAGTCAATCTCTATTGAGCCATTTTTTTCCTGCTTCTATTTTTAAGCCACCTAAACTAGCACTATAAAGGGTTCTAAAACTTTATATTATGGTACTTTCCATCCTTAACTCTCTCCATTGGGATTTACCAAATGACTTATTAAATCTGAGAACTTCTCAGTTTTTCCACAGCTGGTATGATTTCTGTCTCTGTGGTTGTGCCAGGCACTGGGGTGCCAAATGTTGGGGTTTTGTTTTGTTTTAATGAAAATCTCAATTATTTGATTTTATCAATGAAGAGTCAGAGCCAGGTGATAAGCTGAAATCCTGCTAGCTCATAGAGGTGGAGAACGTACACAGCTGATCTTTTTCCACAGCTGAAGCCCCAAAAGGAAGCTATCAAAAACCCTTCAAATTGATTGCTGCTGTGTTCTACTTTTTGAGATTCTCTCTGTCTTCCTAACTTCCTCTTAATAATCCTATGTTCAGTTCCTGTTAACTGATTGTTTGCTTAACCTCTTGACATATACTTGATTTTATTTAATCCTGTTTGCCAAGTTCAAGAAGAAAGCTCTTGGAATAAGGGTGTGTTCTAATACTGAACCATGCCACAGGGAACAATAGGTTTCTCCAGTAAGTAACATAATCTCTGGGTTCACAATATTATTAAAAATCATGTAACACATATGGGTGCTGGCAATTGAACTCAGGTCCTCTGGAATAGCACCCAGTGCTCTTAACTTCTGAGCCATGTCTCTCTACCCCAGAGAAGCTAGCTTTAAAATGAAACTTGGTATGGCATCCAGGAAGGAGTTTGTAATTTTAACATAAAACCTAACATAATAAATAGGGCAGCTTCTTAGAAGACTATAGTTAGAAATAGGACTGTTTCATTTACTTTTAAACTTTAAATTATATATCAAAATATGTCTCTGCAACAAAGAATAAGACAGTAAATTATGAGTTTCTGATTCTTTATAGGGATCCATAGACAATATTATTTAGAATGTGGGGACGTATTTTTTGCAATACGTAGAAAAAAAATGGTCAGTAGAAATTCCAGAGGAAGCTCATAACCTCACAAATTTCAGTCCCAGAACTCTTAGTGTGCTGAGGCCTACCCTCAGGGTCATAGGGTCCTGAGAAAGGCAGGAATGGGAGCAGTGCTACTACAGTAATGGCAGTAGTGGATGCAAAGTGTCAGTTCAAGTCCTCTCTCTTTGCTAAAATATTCTCATGATTCTTCCTTCCTCCTCGCTCTTCATTCTCCCTTCTCATTCTTTTGCCTTTCATCTCTTATAATTTTACCTTCTCTCATTGTTTTACTCTACCTGAACTAGAGTGCCTGAACCCTGTCTTTTATTTTATTTGATTACTATTTTTTTATTATTTACTAAAGTTACATCATCAAGGCTTTGATCATTGTTAATGTTTTTTTCAGAAATTCTTAAATTTACATAAATTTTATAACTCTGGATCATGAATTCCAAACTCTGCACTCTAAGACAGAAAATAGACAGAAAGCAAAAGCATATTTCCTTTTAGGTTTACATAGCCTGTACTTCATGGGTAGCTGTGCAGAGCTCTTATAGTTTCCTAGTACAGCAGACAGCAGTCTTCAGTAACTTTCGCGTAAAAACAGAGAGGTGACAGACTACTAAAGTCAAAATGATTTTTTACAAAGTTTTTAAAATTTAGACAACTAAAGCATCTACCTTTCTCTAGTCTCTCTCTCTAGGCATTGTCAACTCCAATCCTTAAAGTAACTAGGAGAACAAATTACTACCTTTTTATATGTTTAAACATCATCTTTTATTTCTCTAATCTTTATTTCCTCATCTCGTTTGTGGTTTAGTCCCTGGGAGTTCTGGGGTGTCTAGTTGGTTGATATTGTTGTTCCTCCTATGGGGCTGCAAACCTATTTAGCTCCTTCAGACCTTTCTCTAACTCCTTCATTGGAGATCCCGTGCTCAGTCCAATGGTTGACTACGAACGTCTGCCTCTGTATTTGTCAGGCTCTGGCAGAGCCTCTCAGGAGACAGCTATGTCATGCTCCTCCGGAAGCACTTCTTGGGCTCCACAATAGTGTCTGGGTTCAATGACTGTATATGGGATGGATTCCCAGGTAGGACAATCTCTGGATGTTCTTTCCGTCAGTCTCTGCTCTACACTTTGTCCCTGTATCTCCCCCAATGAGTATTTTGTTCCTCCTTCTAAGAAGGACCAAATTATCCATACATTGATCTTCCTTCTTCTTGAGCTTCATGTGGTCTGTTAATT
The DNA here is from genome assembly GCF_008632895.1 of Mastomys coucha. Taxonomy (NCBI): domain Eukaryota; kingdom Metazoa; phylum Chordata; class Mammalia; order Rodentia; family Muridae; genus Mastomys; species Mastomys coucha. Next base: position 63,743,734 of record NW_022196912.1, read on the forward strand.
GTATCTTGGGTATTCTGAGCTTTTGGGATAATTTCCACTTATCAGTGATTGCATAACATATGTGTTCTTTGTGATTGGATAACGTCACTCAGGATGATATTTTCTAGTTTCCTCCATTTGCCTAAGAATTTTATGAATTCATTGTTTTAATAGCTAAGTAGTACTCCATTGTGTAAATGCACCACAATTTCTGTTATCCATTTTTCTGTTGAAGGACATCTGAGTTCTTTCCAGATTCTGGCTATTATAAGTAAGGCTGCTATAAACATAGTGGAGCATGTATCTTTGTTATATGTTGGGTTACCTTTTGGATATATGCCCATGAATGATATAGCTGGTATTTTTACATTGACATGCAGGCAGATCAGTGGAATAGAATTGAAGACCCAGAAATGAACCCATATACTTATGGACACTTGATATTTCACAAAGGAGCTAAAACCATCTTGTAGAAAAAAAGACAGCATTTTCAACAAATAGTGCTGGTTCAACTGGAGGTCAGCATGTAGAAGAATGCACATTGATCCATCCTTATCTCCTTGTAGAAAGCTCAAGTCCAAGTGGATCAAGAACCTACACCTCAAACAAGATGCACTAGAACTAATAGAAAGGCAAGTGGGGAAGAGCCTCAAGCACATTTGAACAAGGGACCATTTGTTTGGAAAATTGTTTTCTGTCCTTTTATCCTGAGGTAGTGTCTGTTTTTGTCACTGAGGTGGGTTTTCTTTATGCAACAAAATGTTGGATCCTATTTACATACCCAGTCTGATACTCTATGCTTTTTATTGGGGAATTGAGTCCATTGATATTAGTAGATATTAAGGAAAGGTAATTGTTGCTTTCTGTTATTTTTGTTGTTAGAGTTGGAATTCTATTCATGTGGCTATCTTCTCTTAATTTTGTTGGAAAATTACTTTTTTTGCTTTTTCTAGGATGTAGTTCCCCTCCTTGTGTTGAAGTTTTCCATTTATTACCCTTTGAAGGGCTTGATTTGTGGACATATGTTGTGTAAATTTGGTTTTGTCATGGAATACTTTGGTTTCTCCATCTATGGTAATTGAGAGTTTTGCTGGGTTTATTAGTCTGGGCTGGCATTTTTGTTCTCTTAGGGTCTGTATGACTTCAACCCAAGATTTTCTGGCTTTCATAGTCTTTGGTGAGAAATCTGACATAATTCTTATATGCCTGCCTTTATACTTTACTTGACCTTTTTCCCTCACTGCTTTTAATATTCTGTCTTTGATTTGTGCATTTGTTGTTTTGACTATTATGTGGCAGGAGGAATTTGTTTTCTGGTCCAGAGTTCTATAGGCTTCTTGTATGTTCATGGGCATCTCTTTCTTTACGTTAGGAAAGTTTTCTTCTATAATTTTGTTGAAGATACTTACTGGCCCTTTTAAATTGGAGGTCTTCACTCTCTTTTATACCTATCATCCTTAGGTTTGGTCTTTTCATTGTGTCCTGGATTTCCTGGATGTTTTGAGTTAGGAGCTTTTTTCATTTTGTGTTTTCCTTGACTGTTGTGTCAATGTTTTCTGTGGTATCTTCTGCACCAGAGATTTTCTCTTCTATATCTTGTATTCTGTTGGTGATGCTTGCATCTATGTTTCCTGACTTCTTTCCTAGGATTTTTATCTCTAGAGTTGTCTCTCTTTGTGATTTCTTAACTGTTTCTACTTCCATTTTTAGGTCTTAGATGGTTTTGTTTAATTCCTTCAACTCTTTGGTTGTGCTTTCCTGTTATTCTTTTTTTTTTT
>NW_022196912.1:63746047-63763338 GCF_008632895.1 Mastomys coucha
CCTGATAAACAACTTCAGCAAAGTAGCTGGATATAAAATTAACTCAAGCAAATCAGAGGCTTTCCTGTTATTCTTTAAGGGATTGTTGTGTTTCCTCTTTAAGGGCTTTTACTTGTTTACCTGTGTTCTCCTGCTCTTCTTAAATTCCTCTATCATCATCATGAGATATGTTTTTAGATCTAAATCTTGTTTTTCTGGTGTTTTGGGATATCCAGGACTTTCTGTGGTGGGAGTACTAGGTTCTAATGAAGCCAAGTAGTCTTGGTTTCTGTTGGTAAGATTCTTGGTTTTGCCTTTCGCCATCTGTTGATTTCTGGTGTTAGATGCTCTTGCTGTCTCTGGCTGGATCTTGTTCCTCCTGTTGGTCTGTAAGCCTGTGTCAGCACTTCTGGGAGATTAGCTTTCCTCTGGAAAGACCCATGGAGCACTCCTGGAAGGCAAACTCTCTGATTACTAGGGAAGGGGCAGAGAGGGCTGTGGATCTGCAGTTCCTCTTAGGTGAAGGGGGAGGTAGAAAGGATCCTGCGGAGGCTGCCCTGCCACTACTGAGGCCTCATTTTATCTCCTTTTAAGGAGCTAAAATCTTCCACATTTCTTTCTTTAGTGGATGGATAAACTCCTTATATCATGTTCTGTATCCTGTCACTGTGACCTGGTCATTGAAGTACCTCAAATAGAATATATTGTTTTTGTTGCCAGGAATACACTTTCTAAAACTTAAGATAACCTAACTTCTAGCTTAATTAGTTCTCAACTTAAAACTCCATCTTTAAGCTGTTTCTTCAGGTAACTTTCATCCTGTCCTTCTGTTTTATTCTTAATCACAACATTCATTCAACATGTGTTTGCTGTATATCTCAGCTTTAGTAATGAATACATCATAAAACTCTCTGGTCAAATAAAATCTCCCATGCTCATCAATAGCTACAAATGTTTGTGAGACATCATGATATTAAGTAATTATCTATGGAATATATAAGCGAACATATGAACAAACACATTGTTCACAGAGTTATTTGAAACACTCATGAACAAACACTTTCTTATTTTCAAATTGTAGAGAACAATAAAATTTAAAAGAATTTTCTGTTTAAAAATATAGTAATAAGATATACTTCACTGATAGTATCAATTTCAAGTGCTTTTTAAAGTTAATTTAGGTAAGTATTTTACATTAATGCCCTCTGTAAAAACACCATTTATACCCTATGAGAAATTTAAAATGCTTCCAGACATTATTTAGGAAAAAACAAGCCTAATTCCACAAATTCTTTTGACAATATCTGATGTGCCATGTAAATTTCTACCACTTATCACAATTCTTTTTCAAACCATGTCTAAAATATTTATTCCAAAAATTGTTTTAGTGAAAGTCTTCTTAGCTAATCTTGCCAGTTATTTAATAATACCATTATTTTTCATAAGATCATCCTGTTTTTTGTTGTGATTTTGATTTGTTTGTGTAAACCTATTTATTATTTTTCTTTTCCTTTGATACAGCATATGACAAAGGCAATGTATAATTGTAAGTGTTTAATTAGACCTACAGTATGAGATGGTTAGAGTGCAGAATGTCCCAAATTAAGACATAGCTGCAAGAACAGCTAAGAGTTCACATTTGAAACTGTAAGCAAAGCCAGGCAGTGGTGGCACATGCTTTAATCCCAGCACTTGGGAGGCAGAGGCCGGTGGATTTCTGAGTTCGAGGCCAGCCTGGTCTACAGCGTGAGTTCCAAGACAGTCAGGGTTATACAATAAAGACAAAAAAGAAAAAAGGAAAAAAAGAAACTGCAAGCAGGAGATAGAGAGTGGACGAGGAATGGCAAGAGGCTTTACAAACCACAAAGCCTGCCTCCATAAAAATCCCTATTAATGATTAGGGTTATTCTTCAAAATCTTGAGTTATAAAACTGTTTTGTTACTCTAGTCCTTTTATTCCCAATTTTGCCTTTTAAGTTTAAAACAAGAGTGATATAATGTATACGATAGTTATTTGTTTAGCTTTCCAAATTCAGGGTATGTCTCTCCTTTTTACTTTATATGATTTGAGAGAATGTAGTCTACAGTTCAACTGCTTCTTTGATTAAATAATTTAAATGGACATCTTACCGAAAGTTGGTGGTTTATGTTTTTTAATGTGTCTTTCTCCACTCTATACTCACATTTTAATTTTCATCAAAACACTTGCCAGTATCTAAAAATGCATGAAAATTCAGTATTTGTTCATGGTAGGACTATTCTACAATAAAATAAATGACTGGAAAATCCCCCCTCAATATAATTAGTATTTTATTTGCAATTGTGATGCTTTAGAAAGAAGTTCTAGAATGTTTTAGTGTGTGCTTGTTTCTCAATATTCCACCTTATATTATTACTTGGTAACAAACTGCCTATAACACTTGTATTAGATTTTATGGGAATAAATATTCAAATATATTAGAAAACATCTGAAGGTGAATTTGAAGGTAAAATGCCAAGACTTTATAAGCATTTTAGAAAATGGTCAAACTCTTAAAAAAATCAACAAAAGCTTTGTATTTCCACACAATGGGGAAAATTCATTTTGAAAAACATTTCTTACAGTCTAAAGGCCTCCGAGGAGATCTGCTGCATGCAGGGAAACAGGTAAGGGACGCTCCTAAACAAGGTAGGAGCTGGGAGCCACTGATAGCCCAGAAGAACTGGAACTAATCCCCTTCCTCTCCCCTGCTCAACTTCCATGCTCTTTCCAACCAGTGCCTTCCACCAGGACAGATCATTAGCTTGACTACTCCTCTGAAGACCCCACAGTCTGAAGGCCTCTCAGGAGACCTGAAGCAACCCAGGGACAGAGGAGGCAGGCTCCAGACAGAGACAATGCCAGTTAACAACAGAGATATCCAGATGGCAAGAGGCAAGCACAATACCATATGCAAATAAGCCAATGTATTTTGACATCATCAGAACCCACTCCTACTACCACAGCAAACACTTCATACACCAACACACCTGCAAAAACAGATGCTGACCTAAAATCCTATCTCATGAATATAATAGAGTCCTTTGAGGAGGATATAAGTAACTTTTTGGAAGAAATGGAGGAAAACACAGGTCAACAGGTATAATTCCCAAAAGAGAAAACAAATAACTCTCTTAAAGAAATATAGAAAAATTCAATAAAAAATGTGAAGGGACTGAACAAAGTCATCCAAGTCCTAAAAGTGGAAGTAAAAACAACAAAGAAAACACAAATAGAGGCAACTCTGAAAATGAAAAATATGTGATAGGTCAGGACCTAGAGACAAAACATCAACAACAATACAAGAGATAGAAGAGAGAATCTCAAGTGTAGAAGATACATTAGAAGATATTGATAAAATGATCAAAGAAAATTTAAAACATAAAAAATTCCTAACCCAAAACAACCAGGAAATACAGGTCACAAAGAAGAGAACAAAGCTCAATGGACCTGAAAATGTCTTTAACAAAGTCATAGAAGACAACTTACCCAACTTAAACAAAGAGATGGCAATAAATGTACAGGAAGCATTTAGAAAAGCAAATGATTGGAATAGAAAAGAAAATCCTCTTACCACATAATATTCCAAATACTGAAAGCATAGAACAAAGAAAGATTATTAAAAGCTGTAAGAAGAAAAAGCCAAGTAACATATAAGGTCAAACCAATCAGAATTTGTTACCGTCCTGCAGTAACATTAAACAGTGGGTAACCTGGAAAAATGAAGTTAGAAAGGAGAGCAGCTGCTAGAGAGAGTTAGAGATAGGATAGAGTGGCCACAGACATACCTACCCACGTGGAAGGGTAAAAATTAGACGGGAGACATTACTGCTCAGCCATCTGGTTCTTTAATAATAATCCTTTGTTCTCCCAACAGATATATTACCTGTGCCAAAAACCCTTCCCCCAAAATGCGTCAGTGTAACAGTCCAATCAGTGACTTCCTTGTTACAATGTGGGGGTGGAGCTTTTGTATGTAATTGGAACCAGGTATCGCTCAACAGGTGGGCAGCCACAGCCCTGGGGCCCAAGTGGTTGCTGTTTTACTGTCTGGGCTGTGGGGAGGGAGTCCACAAGAATTGCACCAGTCTTTTCAACAGAGACCCAAAAAGCCAGAAGAGCCTGGAGAGGTCATGGAGACTCTAAGAAAACACAAATGCCAACCCAGGCTATTATATCCATCAAAGCTCTCAAACTTCATAGATGGAGAAACCAAAATATTCAAGGTCAAGACAAAATTAAAACAAAATCTATCTAACAATCAAGCCCTATAGAGGATTCTAGAAGGAAAACTCCAGTACAAGGAAGGTACCTACACCAAAAAAAAAAAAAAAAAAAAAAAAAAAAAAAAAAAAAATCTAAATACTAATCATCTCACAAGAAAACCAAACAGAGAGAATCATATACACATAGTGCCACCTACAACAACAAACATAACAGGAACTCACAATCATCTATCTAAAGATTTTTCAATATGAAAAAACTCAATTCACTAATAAAAATATATAAATTAACAGAACTGATATACAAACAGAATCCGGAATTTTGCTGCACACAAGAAATACACACCTCAATAACAAAGAGAGGCAGTGCCTCAGAGTAAAAGACTGGGGAAAAAAAGCTTTCCAAACAAATAGTTCCAAGAAACAAATGGAGCTGCCATCTTAATATTCAACAATATAGACTTTAAACCAGAAGTTATCAAGCAAGATGAGGAAGGACACTTCATATTCATCAAAGGAAAAATCTACAAGGGAAAGTCTCACTTCTAGTCTATGTTCCAAATGTAAAGGCACTCACATTCATACAAGAAACTTTACAAACACTCAAAACACAGGTGGAACCACATACAAAAAGAGGGGGAGACTTCAACACTGCACTCTCACCAATGGACAGGTCATTAAAACAGAAAATAAACAAAGACACCGAATCTAATAGCCATAACGAACCAAATGGATTAACAGATATATATGGAACATTTCTCCCTAAAACAAAAGATTAAACCTTTTTTCTCAGCATGTCATGATACCATCTCCAAAACTGACCATGTAATTGGTCACAAAAGAAGCCTCAACAGATACAAGAAGATTGAAAGAATTCCATGTATCCTATCAGATTACCATGGAATAAAGCTAGTCTTCAATAACAACAAAAACAACAAAAAACACACATACCCATGTAAACTGAACAACTCTCTATTCAATGTTGACTTGGTTAGGGTAGACATAAAGGAAGAAATTAAAGACCTCATGAATTCAATGAAAATCATGATACAGCATAATCAAATTTAAGGGACACAATAAAAGCAGTGCTAAGAGGAAAATTCATAGCACCAAGTACCCTCTTAAAGAAGCTGGAGAAAGCCTACAGTAGCAACTTAACAGCACATCTGAAATCCTTAGAACAAAAGAAGCAAACACACCCAAGAGGAGTAGTTTGCAGGAAATAGTCAAACTCAGGGGCAAAATTAACCAAATAGAAATATAGAGAGGATACAAGGATTCAACAAAACCAAAAGCTGTTTCTTTGAGAATAGTAACAAGATAGTAAAACCTCTGGTCAATCTAACTAAAGGCCAGAATAGTAACAAGATAGAAAAACCTCTGGTCAATTTAACTAAAGGCCACAGGGATGGTATCCAAATTAAGAAAATCAGAAATGAAAATGGATACATAACAACAGAAAGTCAGGAAATTAAAAACAAAACAAAACAAAACAAAAAAAGCCATCAGATCCTACTACAAAAGCATTCTCTCAAAAAAAAAATCTACCCTGGAAAATCCAGAGGAAATGGATGTTTTTCTAGACAGATACCATGTACCAAAGTTAAATTAAGAGCAGGTAATTAAATAAACAAGCCCATATCCCCTAAGGAAATAGAAGAAGTCATTAAAAACCTCCAAACCAAAACCAGCCCAGGGACCTATGATTTTAGCGCAGAATACTACCAGACTTTCAATGAAGAGCTAATACCAATGCTCCTCAAACTATTCCAAAATTTTGAAATAGAAGGAACACTAATTCATTCAATGATTCCAAAATTACTTTGATACCTAAGCCACACAAAGACCAACAAAGAAAAAAATCTTAAGATCAATTTCACTTATGAATAGATATGGGGAGATATCTATATGCAAAAATACTCATTAAAATTCTATCAAACCAAATCCAAGAACACATTAAACCGTCACTCAACACAATCAAGTAGGCTTTATCCCTGAGATACAAGGTTGGTTCAATATATGAAAATCCATTAATCTAATCCACTCCATAAACAAACCCAAAGGAAAAAAAATCACATGATCATCTCATTAGAAGCTAAAAAGGAATTTGTCAAAATTTAACACCCCTTCATGTTAAAAGCATTGAAAATATCAGGAATTCAAGACCCATACCTAAACATAATAAAAGCAATATACAACAAAACAACAGCCAATATCAAATTAAATGGAGACATACTTGAAGCAATCCCACTAAAATCAGGGACAAGACATGGATGCACACTCTCCCCATATCTATTTAATATAGTACTTGAAGTTCTAGCTAGATCAATAAGACAACAAAAGAACATCAAGGGGATACGAATTAGCAAAGAAGTCAAAGTATTACTATTTGCAAAAGATATGATAGTTTACATAAGCAGTCCCAAAATTTCTACCAGAGAACTTCTACACGTGATAAACAACTTCAGCAAAGTCGCCAGGTATAAAATTAACTCAAACAAATCAGTAGCCTTCCTTTATACAAGTGATAAATGGGCTGAGTAAAAAGTAGGGAAACAACACCCTTAATATAAGCCACAAATAATATAAAATATCTTGAAGTAACTCTAACTAAACAAGTGAAAGGTGTGTATGAAAAGAATTTCATGTCCCTCAAGAAAGAATTAGAAGACCTCAGAAAATGGAGAGACCTCCCATGCTCATGGATTCATAGGATTAACATAGTAAAAATGGCTATCCTCCCAAAAGCAATCTATAGATTCAATGCCAACACAATTCTTCAAAGACATGGAAAGAGCAATTCTTAATTTCATGCGTATAAACAAAAAACCCAGGACAGTGAAAACAATTCTTAACAATAAAAGAACTTCTGGGGAAATCACCATTCCTGACATCAAGCTATACTACAGAGCAATAATGATAAAAATTGTATGGTATTGGTACATAGACATCCACATTGACAAATAGAATAGGATTGAAGACCCAGAAATAAAGCCACACACTTGTGGGCCATTGACCTTTGACAAAAAGGCAAAAATTAAAATGGGAAAAAAAACTCATCTTCAATAAATGGTGCTGGTACAACTGGATGTAGGTATGTAAAAAATGAAAATGAATCCATATTTGTCACCTTATGTAAAGCTCAAGTCCATGTAGTTAAAGAACCTTAACATAAATCCAGATATACTGAATTTAGTAGAAGAGAAAGTAGGAAAGAGCCTCAAACTCATTGACACTGGGATTGTGGATTAGGGTAATTTCCTAAAAAGAACTCCAGTGGCTCAGGCTCTAAGATCAAGAATTGATAAATGGAACCTCATGAAATTGAGAAACTTCTGTATGGCAAAGGACATAGTCTATAGGACAAATCGGCAACCTACTGATTGGGAAATAATCATCACTAACCCTACATCAGATAGAGGGCTAATATCCAAAATGTATAAGGAACTCAAAAAACTAACCACACAAAAAACAAACAATCCAATAAAAAAAATGGGGTATAGAACTAAGCAGAAAGTTCACAACAGAGGAAACTCAAGTGGCCAAGAAGCACTTAAATGTTCAAAATCTTTAGTCATCAGGGAAATACAAATCAAAATGAACCTGTGATTCCAATAACCAGAATGGCTAATATCAAAAACTCTGGTGACAGCACCTGTTGGTAAGGATGTGGGGAAAGAGGAACACTCTTCCATTGCTAGTGGAATTGCAAACTGGTACAACCACTCTGGAAATCATCTAGAGGTTTCTCAGAAAATTAGAAATAGATCTACCTGAAGATAGATCCAGCTATACCACTCTTGGGCATATACTCAAAAAGTGCCCTACCATTCCACAGGGGCACATATTCTATTATGTTTGTAGTGGCCTTGTTTGTGATAGACAGAAACTGGAAACAACCCAGATGTCCCATGACAGAAGAATGGATAGAGAAAATGTGGTTAATTTACACAATGGAATACTACTCAGGTATTAAGAATGAGGACATCCTGAGTTTTGCAGGCAGATGGATGGAACTAGAAAATATCATCTTGAGTGTGGTAACTCAGATTCAAAAGTACATGCAGAGTATGTACTCACTAACAAGTGGATATTAGCCAAAATATACAGAATACCCATGATACAATCCACAAGACTCAAGAAGATTAACAAACAAAATGGCTCAAGTAAGGATGCCTCAATTCCACATGGGAGGGAGAAGAAAGTTATCACAGTATGATTGAGAGGAAGGGAAAGACTTGGTTGGGAAAGGTGACAGGGAGCGGAAGAGAAGAACAGGGTCATTTATTGGGTAGGGGTAACATGGCTCAAGCCCTAAGGGCTAGCATAAAGAATGATAACAGGCAACCTCAGCAGGTAGGAGGTGGGTTACCCTATAGAATATACCAGAGACTTAGTAGGTGAGAGATTCTCAGGACTCAATGGGAGAGACCTTAGTGAAATGTTCAACAGTAGGGCTGTGAACTTGTAGAGTCTACCCCCAGTAGAAAGAGGGATGGGGTTGCCATTCCACAGTCAAAAACTCTGTCCCAGAATTGCTCCTAAAAGAACTACAGGAACAAAAATGGAGAAGAGACTGAGGAAAAGGTGGTCCAGTGACCAGCCCAACTTGGGATCCATCTCAATGGGATGCTCCAAAACCTGACACTATTACTGATACTATGGTGTACTTACAGACAAGTGGCTAGCATGGCTGCCCTTTGAGAGGCCCAACAGGCAGCTGAACAAAACAGATGCACATACCTACACCCAACAAATGAATAGAAGTCGAGGAACACTATGATTGAATTAGGAAAAAAATGCTGGAAGAAGGTGTGGAAGAGAGTGACCCCATAGGAAGAAGACCAGCAGTCTCAACTTTCCTGGATGTCAGAGTTCTCTCCAACACTGAGCCACCAACCTGGCAGCATACACTAGCTGGTCCAAGGTCATAGACACATATATATCAGAGTATTTCTTAGTTTGGCCTCAGTGAGAGAAGAAGAGCCTAACCCTTGAGGTACTTGAGACTGCAGTGAGTGGGGATGCCTGGTGGGTTAGGGGGTCATGAGGATAGCCTCTTAGAGACTAGGGAGGAGGAATGGAATAAGGAGCTCTTAGAGGGCTTACCAGGAGGGGAATAATGACTGGATTGTAAAAAAAGATTAAAGATAATTAAAAATAAATAAATTAATTAAAATAAATAAAACTAAAAAAGATTTCTTATATGTATTGATATGGGTTTTTATTTTTATTGTGATTTTAATAGTAGAAAGTTTTCAATCTTGATTAATTTTTATTCTCAATTTGCTTCAAATATGGTTACAGTGTCAGGTATATGTATCATGTATTGTACACTTTCAAGTGATTATTGAACATTTCTGAGTTTTAAGAAGTTATTTGTTAATATGTATTTTATATCTAAAGTCTTCATCAGACATATGTTTGCATGATTTCCTGTTTGCACGCTTTAGCTTTTCTACTCTCAGCAGTTTTCTCCAGAGTAAATCCTTTGATTTTTATCTTCAATAAAATTTAATAAATTTGTTTAATTTGCATCAATAAGTTTATAAAGTAATGTAATATAAAAATTATATAACACTTCTCAATTTTTCTTTCTAGAACTTTTCAGTTTTATGTTTTATATTTAAGTATATTCTTCTTTGTGTTGCTTTATACTAAATATGCTAGCTGTTTTTGGATCAGTGTCTAATTGTCCAGACTCTCTATTGAAAGCTGGTTTTGCTCATTTATTAGTGTTTTTCTCTCTTCTGAACCCATCATTGGTTTGCCTTTTGTGTCTCATTATTCATGTGTATTCTCTTTTAAAAATGGAATATTATGTCATAATTCCAGCTTCATAACACACAAGCAACAAGCACAGGCCAACACACTTACATAACACACACAGACACAGACATAGACATACACACACAAACACACACACACACACACTTACATAACACACACAGACACAGACATAGATACACACACACACACACACAGACACAGACATAGACACACACACACACACACACACAGACACAGACATAGACACACACACACACACACACAGAATTACATTGATTATTCTTGATCTTTTTCAGTCAAAATTTTGTACTAGTTTGTTACTATTTATGATAAGATTTTTAATTTGACATCTGAAACATGTAGAATCAGTGACTGTTAATTTTTCAGTATTGTGACCAAGTAAATACTGGACAGGAAAAAGGAGAAAAGGTTGCACAGTTTCAGAAGGTCCACTCCATGGTTTCTTGACCACCATACACCTAGGCAGAATATGTAATGGCAGGAACATGGAAAAAGTAAAGTTGTCCACTTCATGGCTTGTCATGAAGCAGAGGACATGTCAGGAAAAGAAGAAGTATGCTATACTACCCAGTGTCCATCCTCGATGACTTCATTTAGTTTGGCTCCACTTCTGAATATTTCTAAAATCTTTCAAAACAGCACCAGACCGCCATACTTTCAGCACATGAAATATATACACCATAGCCAAACTACCACAACCACTAAATTTGTGAGGTGAACTAAGTGGTCTTTCTACACAATTGAGGCTTAAGTTCAAGATGCAAAATATCTTCTCATTTATATAGAACTTTGATTTTATACTTATTTTATAGTTGGACAATGAAAACTTGCCCCAATGGTATTGATAGACTAGTGATTTCTATTTTAAATCCCTTACCCATTTGTCCTAAAGTATGAGCAGGCTTATGCCCCTAGAGGGGTTGTTTTCCCATATGATCCACTAAACACTGTTGAAAAATAATAGAGTTTATCTTACTAAGAAATTTACCATGGTTTCCTCAGTATATTCTTTATAACTTAATAATTGTTTCTAACATTTAGATCACATGGTTATCCAATCATTATCACACAGCAGCCATCTGCCTCTAATGCATATGTACTGCTGGTTATTGAAATGTAGTTTATTTTTGAAATGAGTAATATGATAGGAATGAAAAAGATTAATTTCTTATGGATTCTTATGAAACTCACAATAGAAAATGCAGTATTGTAGATGAAATAAACTCTAAGCTAACTCCTATAATGGTATTGTATAATGTCTTAAACTAAAGTTGTGCTTTGATAGGCTAATACACTTGCAGCAAAGTCATATGGAAGACTATTGACCATGTTATTATAATGCAAATCATACAATGAAAATTATCTTTGTTTAAATCTCTAACAATGTAATGAAGACAAAAAGAAGAATATAATTCGTAGAGGAAAAGTGAGCTGCTCTTAGAGTTTTCAGATTACTTATGGAATTTTTTGCAGTGAAAGAATATCAGAACTTCGGATTTTTCATCAGTTTTGTCCAACAAGCTTGTAGAATTACACGTTCTGATTCTACGTTTATTGCTAAGGGACATTGGGAATGGATTCCATTTTATGATTCCAGTTATCAGAGCAGGCTTGTCATTTTCGTCAGCTACACATTTTGTCTGCAGTCTTCACAGTCTTGCATCAGTGTTATCTCCCTAGCCTGTTGTCATAGGCCACTGGTCTAGCAGAAAGCACACTATCAATCTAAACACAATAACAAAGAGCAGATTACAAAAGACAAAGATAATTGTCTCAGACATTTTCTTGAGTTTCATTCCCAAAGGCTCTAGACTCAAATATTTCCTGAGTCCATCAGCCAAGCCTATGTTGTAAAGCCTGTCATATCAACATCGTAATCTAATCTACAGATAAAAATATGTCCTCCTTAGAGACTTCCTGCATCCTAACATTATTTTTAATCTTTTTCCTGAGTGTACTTTATCAATAAAGGAATATCTTATCAAACTAATTAATTCTTTTACACATGAGCTAAGAATGTTACCACCAGGTATGCCCATAAAATTCAAGTGCTAATTTGTTCCCTTGGGGGAAGAGTCTTGAGGTATTATTGAATATTTTAAATGTTTCTGTATTTACTATCTCTAAATGTAGTGTGTATTGGTTTACTTCTGAAAACAGAGTGTAATTATGAACACATAGTATTTCTCATATTGGTAAAGGGAAGTCTTACTGTAATGTTTATTATAAATTGTTTCAAACACAGTTTTACAGTCTAGCAGTGCAGTATGAGAATATTTTATATTAGTCCTACATGAAAAATGTTATTATGAAACATAATTTCTTTTCACTTCTTCTTTTTCCAGTTATTATGTTGGCACAATTACACCTGCTTTCCTTTTGTGAAGAAATTAGACTTGCCTTCTTTACTATCTATTCATAACCCTAGCTGGCCCTCTCATCTGATGAATATGAAAGAATATGTGAAAGAAAAATGCCTTGTGACTGCACAAGACAAAGCCATACCGGCTTTAACCTCATTACCTTATGTGGTTTCAGATTCATTTACAGTAGTTTGTCAACTTTGGGATTCTTAGTATATAAGACAGATTCACCACCCTGCAGTAATAATGAGTTTTGTAATTTTTCTTGAATCTAGCACAGTGTAATTTCTTTGTTAGATGTTATCATTGAGAAGGATCTTGATATACAATGATACACAAACCATATAGAAAATTATATATACAAATTCAGGAACAAATGAGAATTTCCTCATGGTATCGATAAACTACTGACTACTAAGTAAAATTTCCCATCTGTTTCTCCTATAACAAACATGTGCCCATTGTTCCTTGATGCCTTACATCCCCATAGTCCAGCTTGTTAGGCTAGCCCTGGTTGACTAGAATTTTAAGAATTTAAGTTATGATCAAATATTACCTTTAATTTTATTTAAAAATCATAGAAATGTCAATCAGAAATGGTAGATAAAAGTACTTCTGAAGTAACATGGAAAAGAAAGGAAAGAAAAAAAGTGTTGTTGAGCAAGAAAACTATGAATATTCTGAGTACACAGCCTTAGATGTCAGATGAAAGGCAGAAGGTACCCAAGGGTCATCTTCCTCTGCACATGAAGACAAATGGTGGTTAGTGATTTGTAACATGTTTATGGTCCCCTCTTGTTAAGAGTAGTGAACATGGGCATCTGGTTGCAGCTAAGAGTAGATATTTTCTCAAAGAAGTGTTTAAGTTCTAAGTAAGCTGGAAGATAGTTGCATGCTTTAGCCATTAAGCTATCTTTGTGATTCAGGAGACTATCAGCAGAGACTCTATATAGTGTCAAAACACTTAAAGATTTCAAGTTGGACATTTCTATAACCAATTCATAGATGCTATTACTGCATTCTTACTTTTGTCATTAAGCTAATATTTATAAACAAATTTAACAAACCAAAAGCCTGGAACTTGGATTAAAAAATGGGTTCATAAAAAACAGTGTAGAGTATTTAATGTTTAGAATGTTTAGATTACTTGTAAAGTTGCTCTCATTTCTGTCATCTGTCCTATCCCACTGTGACTATTTGCCGGTACATTACAAACACCCTTCATGAATATTAAAGATACATTGATAACAAGAGTTTCAGTATTTCTTTACCAAGTAACATTTTTTTTTCATCTTCAATTGTAATTTTGAAAAACAGTTCCAAGGACAAATGATTTTCTTTGTAAAGAAAATGTCTACGAAGAGACAAAAAGAAATGATCAAAGCCATTGCTCCTGATACATTTCTGTAAGTGATTAATTCAGAATGTTTCTTGTAATATCAATTGTATGTAGTAATGGATTTTTATTTTCTTTGCTCTTTCTTCACATTCCTCAGTTTAAGATTAGATCAACTAGTGGAACAGGAGGCAGCTGTTTTGGCTAATTTATGTAAATCTTGGAAGCCTTTCTTCATCCATCCTTCAGAGGAATACATGCACATCTGCTAATTTCCCCTTTCACTTCAAAAATCTTATGTGGATATTTCCTCTTCATTTACCTTCACATTGGAGAACAGATGTTAAATGCTTTAAAGAATTAAGATTATTATAAAATCATGCTTTACCGCTATTTTAGCAAGGCAGGGAAGCCATGTTTAGATACTCATGTCTTTTTGAGCAAATCCCTTTGCTGCTAAAATCAGGGCAAAATACTCAGAAAAAAAAGATCTCTGAGCAACTGTGCCATCTGCATAAGAATATTAGTCCTTTGATATTTGCGTTGAGTATTAAAAGAAGGTGATGCCCAAGAAATCATATTTACTTCAATAACATCCATATATTTATACTAACATCCGTTTTGTAACATAGTACCACTCAGGATGAAAATATTTTAAGCAACTTTTATGAAAATATAATGTGATAATATTAATTTTATAAATGCTCTTTTAAATAATTCTGTGTTAAATAATTATAACCTGTGTATTATCTGGCATATGAACTACATTCTAATGATTTGTTATTTTCTAGAAAAAATTAGGAATCTGAATATTAATTGCAGTGTGGAAATATACTAAGGTAAAATTGTAAAGTTACTACTTCTAGAAACTTGATGACTGCTATCTCCATATCTATAACATGTTTAAAGATGCGATCATCATCAGGACAACTTGGAGACTCAGGTTTGGAATTGATGCAAGGTGGTTTGTAGTTGTTTCTAACTGCAAACTGGAAAGGTGGGATTCACCTAAATCATCATGCAAGCATCAGTCACAAATGGTTACCTGTTGCTAGGGCTCAGCTTCATACTTGACTTCTGTGTGGGAATTAAAAGCCAATACCCTGTATTGGAAACATAGATAGTGTGACTGAGAAAGGAGTCTATATTCCAGCTGGCCTCAGTAAAGACTACTAATGCCTATTAGGGGATACTTAAAGGAATACTAAATTAGTTGTAAGCAGTGTGTATAGAGTTGATGTATACTTGGTTTATGAATTAACTGAAAGCAGTTTCCCTTTTAGTTTTCAGAAAGTTGATAACAGATAACAGCTTAGACTTAAGGAAGGAGGTAGGTAAAAGGAGACAAGAGTGAAATTCCTGACATTTTCTCTACACACTTCATCCTCAATTCTGATTCAATCAAAGGAGGTAAGTCTATCTTTAATATCATTTGAATTAACAATATTTATTAATATTTGGAACTGGACAGTCTACTGAACCAATCAATAGTGTAAATGAAAGGGATGGTGTAATAACATACTCGGTAAAAACATCGATCTCTCTCTACCTTGGATACATATTAGAATCACCTTAGAAGTAGTTTTTTAAACCCAAAGTCAGAACATGAAGTGCTGCAGGCTAGTAGTCTGTGCCTACACTTATCATGATAAATATGAATACACCTTAGATATGATTGAAGTTTCTATCAGTCTAAATTACCAGAGTGTGGATAATGTTCACTGTCTTTGTTTCTCAGATTTTAACTTATTAACATGACATCACCACTTCAGCTGTATGAAAAATTTTAATTAAATAGGATATGGAGTCAAATTAGCTTATTGGATAATCAAAAGTGGAGGTAATACCTGGATTATTACTGTATATTATTCAGAGGAATTAACTGCTTTTTGATGATTAGAATATTAGCATGCTGTTGTGCAGGGTTACCCTCTGAGTCACACAATACTATCTTGTGGATTTTAAAACTGTCTCCACTTGTAGAATTCCATTCCAGTTGGGCTTAGGGGAATCTCCTTATTCAGTATCCATGCACTCCTTACCACCTGTTGTATGTATCACTACTCTAACTGCATGGACAGATGGCCTCAAACAGGGGAAAGAATATTTCAATCATAGAAGACTGACAATGTAGGGCACTTTATTGATATAGCTATGGGAAAGCCATCATCCCAGCTGGGTAAGGAGCGAAGTGCATCTAGTTATGCTGGAGCATCAACACCTCATCTAAGTTCTATATGTAAGCCCAGTAGACTCATTGGTTCCCTAGCATGAACTCTGGAGGAATAATATCTCAATCTGTGGTTGGAAACTTAGAAGGAGAGGGAGATGATATATCCTCTATGGAAATAAATTGTAATAATATGTGCCATTATTATACATGTCACTTAACTTAATTTTTAAAAGTTTATGTTATTTTTTTCCACAGTGGAACAAGGGTATGTAGAAATAAGTAATATATGAATTGAAATATATTTATTCTTCAAATACAGTAGTTGTAACTTTTAGTCCATGCTGTAGCTAGGAGATAGCTCATCATAGATGTTTTCCAAATTGTATAGAGGTTATAAATTTCTAAAATAAACTTTGTTATAAAAACATGCAAAAATCATTAAGCTGTTAAGGGATTAATAAATGGTTGATAAACCTCTTATGTTAGAAATATTATGTTAGAAATTTAATTAAGAGATTAAAAGTCCATTCCAGAAACATTCACCCACATTTCAGGCTACATATCAGTAGGAAAATATTTACTTAAATTCCAAAGTGACTCTCTGGAGGAGAGATGGGGAGGTGTTATCAACCACCTTACATAGGTTCCAAGTTCTAGTATAGATTCCCTCATTTCATGTGGATGCCGTCTTGTGGGGAAATAGAACATAAGAACTCTAAGGTTCTTATGGATATTCTTTGAGGTAGCAGAATTATTAGAATCTATGTTCACAAAATTTTTGAGGAAGAAAAATATATGCACAAATACACATTCAGACACATGTGTATATCTCTATTTAGGTCGTATACATATCCCTGTTCTCTTGGTTTGAAACACCCACTTCCTGACTTTTCTGAGAGCAGCCTCTTTGCTTCCCACACCACTCTGCTTAAGCTATGTCTGGCTCATTGAAATCAAGATGGGTCAGTAGCACTTTGTGCATATTTTTTCATGTGTTTTATTCTGTATTAAAATGTCGGAAGTGAGAATTATTTTACTCTTTGTAAGAATAATTGTTTTCGCTCTCTCCAGTGAGTTCCTAAGCCAGGAGCAGCCACCTAGGAGGCACAGGCCCCACGAGTCCCAGGGGAGCCGCCAGGCCACAGGGACCTGATCCTCTCAGCTTCCAAGTAACAGAGGTGGATCAGCAAACTTAGCTGCCTCTCCCTTACACGTGGAGAGTCTGCCTCCAGAGACCGCCATGACCCAGAGTCTCCAGTAAGAGCCACCATCCTCTCTATGGTGAGTTCCTAAGCCTGGAGAAGCCACCCGGGAGGCACAGGCCCCATGAGTCGCAGGGGTCTTGCAGGGCATCAGGGACAGGACAAGCTCTGGTCAGACTCACTAA
>NW_022196912.1:63763349-63770031 GCF_008632895.1 Mastomys coucha
GGAGGCAACAGGGGTTTGCTTTTGTTGTTTTTGTTTGTTTCTTTGTTTTTTGGAGGGGAAACTGGGAACGGAGAAATTTAAATGTAAATAAAGAAAATATCTAATAAAAAAAAGACTATAAAAAAAAAAGAATAATTGTTTTCTCATTATTTATCACTATGGCTTCCAATAAATACAACAGATTATGTCTTCAGCATATAACTCCACAAAGGAATGGGGGTAGAGAAAATCAAACTCATATGCATTGTTGATTTTGACAAATTCACAATTCTACTAGTTACTTTAAGATGATAATGTTGAACTGGCTGCTTGATTATTAAAGAGTTCAAACTTCCCTTTGCTAATCTAAATGATTCTCATGTTGACTCCCACACCACACTGAGATCTGGTTTTTAGTAAATCAGACACTGAGTCACTAGATGTGGTGTGTGTGTGTGTGTGTGTGTGTGTGTGTGTGCGTGTGCAAATGTATCTATATTTTGTTTCTCAGATACTTTTTTTTTTAAGATTTAGTATTATACCATCTTGCAACTCTCCAAGTTGCCTATACTTGCTGTACCATGAGACCAAGGATTTTCCTGTCTCTGACTATCCTGCCCTTACTTTGTGCTATTTCCCCTTGAAATCAGTTTTTGTTTAGTAATTGTATATGAGAGTACATATATGTGAAATATTGGAGTATGCATGAATAAATACATGCAGAAATGAGTATATAGATTTTATTTATCCTATGATCAACATTTGTAGTTATTCTTATGTTTAGTGATCTAAAGACTGACAAGTTTAGCAACAGTGGCTGTAAAAAATAAATGATGAGAAGAGGAAAGGATTTAACTGTTTCAGTCCCCTTGGCTTTTTAAACTTTTGATGTTTTAAGTTATCCTTCCACATTAAGATGAGTGAAGTCACCCAATGCATGTGAGAGACGTGACTGCTTTTGCAGTTCACAGTGCACTGCATCCTCATTCTCACATCCTAAATTCCCTTCCTATTCATTGTGAGCTTGCACAGAAAATGACTGCTAATCCATGCAGCACTTTGGTTATTGTGAAGATACTGACTATTATAGGTCCAACTATTCTGCATTTTATCTTGTATGATTTTCCTGTAATGACAGCATTGTGAGGCAGTGAGCACATGCCTGAAGGTTGCCGAAGAATATATTGGAATTTTTAAAAGCAACTGTATATGGCAAGTAAGCTTATATCAGACGAGTAGTGTTTCTCACTGCAATTTGGAAATAGTCTGTGGATGTTAGGGACAGAGCTCAGAAAGACTTTTCATTCAGGGAGGAATATAGCAGCTTTACCTTTGTCCTGCGATCCAGCTGCCTGGAGAGTAGATAACTGGTCACAGATAGCCCCATTATCCAAATGGAAGCAATAGCAATGTGCTCATCTGCTATTCCCAGCTCACAGAGGAGCTCTCATCCACCTCTCTAATTCCTCATCCTCTTCCCCAGGTTTATCAAAAGAATTGCTAGCTAAAATATACACACATTACCATTCTACTTTCGTCTATTCTCCAGGCAGTTATAAATGCACAAAGACTCTGGTTATTGTGTGATCTACACCACAAACGAGAAAATACCTCTAAATTATATGTAATTGTCTTTTTAAAATATTCAGGGCTCAGTAGCCTTGTGTCTCTGAATTTGGATATTCTTTTCAGCAAGATTGCTGGCTCCCTGACACCGTTTTTCCCTTACCCTTTAGGCCAGCATTTCCTTCTAACTACAATGAAGCAAATGGATTATTTGGTGCTTCACTGAGATGTCCCTGTGCATTTAAAGTCATTAGTTGATTTATGGGACCACTGTATTCATTAGAAAGTTTAGGTTTTAGAAAAAGTCAAAGTTAGCTCTCCTAGCAATTCACTTGTCTTAACAGTAAAATAATCATGATTTAAGAAATGAACCTTGCCTAGGTCCTTTGAACAAAGCAACTGAAAGTAATACGTTGGAAAATGGCTGTGTTCTGGGAGAAATGATCAAAAGCATAAAATGAGAAAAAATAGTTGGAATATTTAAGGATATGAACATGCCAATATATAAAAATGAATATTTTGTAGAAAATAAAAAAACTATTTCTCTATTTGCATGCCAATATTGGATATATATATTTGAGAAACAATCAAATTGTTTTAATAATTAAGCTGTTCAAGTAATTCAGATCTCTAAAAAAGTCAGAGAACTGTAACAACAATGGGGAAATGTTCTCTATTAAAAAAACATACATACAAACAAACAAACAAAAACTGCAATGAAGGGTTAGCCAGAAAAGACAAAGAAGGAACACAGAAAAAAGGTCCTGTGTTGAGTCTCCTCAACTATTTAATTTAGTATCTCCAGATTTTCTTTGTAATGAATAATTTTGTAGGTCTCATGGGATTGAGTGGTTTTATCTAGCTTTAATAACTAGCAGGTGTAAACAAGGAAACACACACACACACACACACACACACAAGTGTGCAATGTGGGACTCTAAATGTTTACCTTCGATTAGCCTTGAAGGCACGGTCAGCCTCCCAAGTGTTTAAATTACTAACACACACCATGACTCTTCTGTGAGATTCATTCTGAAGAATATGATGTGATTTGTGCTTTTAGAAATGGTTAATTACTAATTCTAATTTCTTATTGCAGGCCTACAAAATTATATTGCTTTCATCTTTTAATCAAAAAGACTTACATGTAGCTTATTAGACTAACTATTCTGGAAGCATGCTTGTCTCTTCCTTTTATTTTTCTGAATAAGAAAATTGAAACGTCTTTGACTAAAATTTCTTTTCCTCATTTTTTTCACACAATTTAGATTTTATTTTTCTTTTAATATGCTTTATTAGTAAGGAATTTTGAAATAAAATATTTGAAACTGAAAGTGAGAAATTTAATGTGAAGCTTCAGCGATTCTGTTTATAATACATATCCGTAACTGTTTTTAAGTTCATTAAGTTGCATAGTATTTGGGTCTGATTAATTTGTATGTGTGATGCTTCTACTTATTTCCAAGTATTTTTTTAAATAATTAAAAAAAAACTAAAATAAAATAAACTTGCACGCTTATATGAGGAGTTTTCTTTTACATTTAGTTCTTTCACTTTATTTCAAATAAAATATTTAAAAGTATAAAAATGGTGAGCAATCTTTGGTGCCTTCTGACACCAGTGATAAATGCTTTTAATATATCAAAACAAAACACAGTGCTATTAGTTTCTTGTTAAATTTTTGCTTTATTATAATCTTGTCAAAGTAATAAGTTTTCGCTCTCTTCTTCGAAAATTTTGTTGGCATAATTTGCAACACTATGAATACATTAATTATCTCAAATTCTTTTTTTCCCTTAGACATTTCACCATTCTTCTATTAATATGTTGAAGTGCAATGACATTTAAAATAGTATTATTAATCCTTTTTCTAAAATAAATACTAGCTTCTCATGACTTAACATTCTCATATATCATTGGCATTTATTTTATAATGTCTTCTGTAGGATTTTTCACAATCTTTATAGAGACATTGAGTTTAAATTTCCTGGCATCTCTCAGCTTCAAGTTTACAGTGATGGAGTTGACCTCCAAAAGACAAGTTAGCATAGTTTAACTATTTTAATTTTATAAGATCTCCTCTATAGGAGCTTTGAGAACTGAATAAGTAGTTAAGACTGCTCTTAAAGTGGTTTCAGGTTCAGGGCCCAACACAAACATACAAGTCACACCATCTGAAACTCCAATTCCAGGGGCACAAATACCCACTTCTATCCTACCTCAGCACAAGGTACACACAGGCTACACAAACATACACAGATAATATTCCCTAAATGTTGTATTTAAAATGAAAATGCCAATCAAAATTGATATTGCCATCTATTTAATTATATGGAAACCCAGTATTGATCTAATATGGTCAGGGAAAACTGTCCAATAACATTTAACTTAAAGATACAATCATGGCACTTTAGATTTTCTATTTTTCTTATATCAGTTTTATTCAGTCTTTAAACAGAGATTTCATATATCTCATAAAATATATTGGCATAATTTTTTCTTTTTTATTAGATTCTTTATTTACATGTCAAATGATATCTCCTTTCCCAGTTTCCCCTCCGAAATAAAGAAAAAAAATAAAATAAAAAAACCCTGTTCCCCCACCTTCCCCCTGCTCACCAACCCACCCTTTCCCACTTTCTGGCCCTGGCATTCCCCTACACTGGGGCATAGAACCTTCACAGGACCAAAGGCCTCTCCTCCCATTGATGAGTGACTAGACCATCCCCTGCTATACATATGCTGCTGGAGCCATTAGTCCCACCACGTGTACTCTTTGGTTGGTTGTTTAGTCCCTGGGAGCTCTGAGGGTACTAGGTAGTTCATGTTATTGTTCATCCTAAGGGGCTGCAAACCCTTCAGCTCCTTGAGTCCTTTCTCTACCTCATTCATTGGGGACCCTGTGCTCAGTCCAATGGTTGGCTGTGAGCATCTGCTTCTGTATTTGTCAGGCTCTGGCAGAGCCTCTCAGGAGACAGCTATATCAGGCTCCTGTCAGCCAGTACTTTTTGGCATCCACAATAGTGTCTGGATTTGATGATTGAATATGGGAAGGATTCCCAGGTGGAGCAGTCTCATTTATTTTATTTTATATTACTTTACATATATATGATTTGTAACAAATTTAACATGCAAAATATTTTTCTTTTTTTTTTTTTACTGGATATTTTCTTTATTTACATTTTAAATGTTATCCTCTTTCCTGGTTTCCCTCCCTCCCAGAAACACCCTATCCCTCCCACTGCTTCTCTGAGGGTGTTCCTCCACCCACCCACCCACTCCCACCTCCTTGCCCTCTAATCCCCTACACTGGAGCATTTATCGAATCTTCATAGGACCAAAGACCTCTCCTTCCATTGATGCATGACTAAGGCATTCTCTTCTACAAATACATATGGAGCCATGTGTACTCCTTTGTTGATGGGTTAGTCCCTGAGTGTTGTGGGGATTCTGGTTGGTTGATATAATTGTTCTTCCCATGGGGTTACAAATCCCTTCAACTCTTTCAGTCTCTCCTCTAAGTCCTCTGCTAGGGACCCCATGCTCAGTTCAATGGTTTGCTGCTAACATCTGCCTCTGTATTTGTCAGGCAGGGCCTCTCAGCAGACAGCCATCAGGCTCCTTTCAGCATACACTTCTTGGCATCCACAATAGTGTGCACGTCTGGTAACTGTATATGGGATGAATCCCCAGGTGAAACAGTCTCTGGGTGACCTTTCCTTTAGTTTCTGCTCTGTACTTTATCTCCATATTTGCTTCTATGAGTATTTTGTTCTCCTTCTAAGAAGGACTGAAGCACCCACACTTTGGTCTTCCTTCTTATTGAGCTTCATGTTGTCTGTAAGTTGTAAGCTGGTTATTTGGAGATTTGGGGCTAATATCCACTTACCAGTGAGTGCATATCATCTGTTTTGTGATTGGGTTACCTCACTCAGGATGATATTTTCTAGTCCTATCCATTTGCTAAGAATTTAATGAATTCATTGTTTTTAATAGCTGAGTAGTACTCCATTCTGTAAATCTACCACATTTTCTGCATCCATTCCTCTGTTAAAGGACATCTGGTTTCTTTCCAGCTCCTGGCTATTATAAATAATTCTGCTATGAACATAGAGGAGCATGTGTCCCTGTTATATGTTGGAGCATCTTCACCCAGGAGTGGTATAGCTGGGTCTTCAGGTAATACTGTGTCTGATTTTCTGAGGAACGGCCAAACCCATTTCCAGAAATACTGTACCAGCTTGCATTAGCACCAGCAATGAAGGAATGTTGCTCTTTCTCCACATCTTTGCCAGCATCTGCTGTCACCTAAGTTTTTAATCTTAGCCATTCTGAATGGTGTGATGTGAAATCTCAGGGTTGTTTTGATTTACATTTCCCTAGTAAAGGATGTTTTTCTTTAGTGCTTCCCAGCCATTCGGTTTTCCTTCAGTTGAAAAATTTTTTAACATGAATTTTTTTTTTTTTTACTTTCTTAGTATTTATTTACATTTCAAATGTTATTCCCCCTTCCGGGTCTCCCCTCTACAACCCCCCATGCCATACCCCGTCACTCTGCCTCTAAAAGGTTTCCCACCAATCAACCCACTCACTCCCACGTCACCCCTCTAGCATCCACTTTTTCTGGGGCATCAAGACTCCACAGAACCAAGGGCCTCCTCTCTCACTGAGGCCAGACAAGGCAGTCCTCTGGTACATATGGTGGGAGCCATAAACCAGCCCATATATGCCCTTTGGTTCTGTGGCTTAGTCTCTGGGAACTCTGAGGGGTTCAGCTAATTGATACTGTAGGTCTTTTGATGGTATCATTATTCCCTTCAGTTCCTTCAGTCCTTGAGCCGGACATGGCTGTCCTCTGAGAAGCTCTAACAGCACCTGACAGAGACAAATGCAGATACTTAAAGCCAACCATTGGACTGAGGTCAGGGACCCCTATGGAAAATTCTTTCTTTAGCTCTGTACCCATTCTTAATAAGGTTATTTGGTTCTCTGGGATCTAACTTATTGAGTTCTTTGTTTATATTAAATATTAACCCTCTATCGGATGTAGAGTTGGTAAAGATCTTTTCCCAATCTGCTGGTTGTCTTTTTGTCTTATCGACAGTGTCCTTTGCCTTACAGAAGCTTGCAATTTGTT
>NW_022196912.1:63770041-63790468 GCF_008632895.1 Mastomys coucha
GAAAAGAAAAACCTAAAACTAAAACAATCCCCTGTTCCGTCCCCCCTCCCCTGCTCACCATCTCACCCCCTCCTGCTTACTGGCCCTGGCATTCCCCTACACTGGGGCATAGAACCTGCAATTTTATGAGGTCCCATTTGTAGATTCTTGATCTTATACCACAAGCCATTGGTGTTCTGTTAGGAATTTTTCCCCTGTGCCCACATATTTGAGGCTCTTCCCCATTTTCTCCTCTATAAGCTTCAGTGTATCTGGTTTTATGTGAAGTTCCTTGATCCACTTGAACTTTAGTTTTATACAAGGAGACAAGAATAGATCAATTTGCATTCTTTACATGCTGACCACCAGTTGAACCAGCACCATTTGTTAAAAATGTTGTCTTCTTTCCATTGGATAGTTTTAGCACCTTTGTCAAAGATCAAGTGATCTTATGTGCATGGGTTCATTACTGGGACTTCAGTTCTATCCCATTGATCTTCCTGCCTGTCTCTGTGCCAATACCATGCAGTTTTTGTTTTTGTTTTGTTTGTTTGTTTGTTTGTTTGTTTTGTTTGGTTAGTTGTTTTTTTTTTTTAATCACCATTGCTCTGTAATACAGCTTGAAGACAGGGATGGTGATTCTCCCAGAAGTTCTTTTATTGTTGAGAATATTTTTCACTATCTTGGGATTTTTGTTATCCCAAATGAATTTGCAAATTGCTCTTTCTAACTCTATGAAGAATTGAGTTGGAATTTTGATGGGGATTGCATTGAATCTGTAGGTTGATTTTGGCAAGATGGACATTTTTACTATATTAGTCCTGCCAATCCATGAGCATAGGAGATCTTTCCATCTTCTGAGATCTTCTTACATTTCTTTCTTCAGAGACTTGAAGTTCTTATCATATAGATCTTTCACTTGCTTGGTTAGAGTCACACCAAGGTATGTGACTATATTATTTGTGGCTATTGTGAAGTGTGTCACTTCCCTAATTTCTTTCTCAGCCTGTTTATCCTTTGAGTGTAGGAAAGCTACTTATTTGCTTGAATTAATTTTATATCCAGCCACTTTGCTGAGGTTGTTTACCAGCTTTAGGAGTTCTCTGGTGGAATTTTTGGGATCACTTAAGTATATCATCATATCATCTGCAAAGAGTGACACTTTGACTTCTCCCTTTCCAGTTTGTATCCCTTTGACCTTCTTTTGTTGTCTAATTGTCCTCACTAAAACTTCAAGTACTATGTTGAAAAGATCGGGAGAGAGTGGGCAGCCTTGTCTAGTACCTGATTTTAGTGAGATTGCTTCAAGTTTCTCTCCATTCAGTTTGATGTTGCCTACTGGTTTGTTGTATATTGCTTTTTCTATGTTTAAGTATGAGCCTTGAATTCTTGATCTTTCCAAGACTTTTAACATGAAGGGATGCTGAATTTTGTCAAATGATTTTTCAGCATCTAATGAAATGATCATGTGGCTTTCTTAAACTGGTCTGCTTGAACTCCTGATGTCCTAGACTTCGGCTGGATCCAGTCAAGACACAGACATAACTTCATAATATCTCAATGCCCGTGTTCAGCTTGAAGTTATGAAAAGTCATTGACCCAGTTTCCTGGGCTTTGGGGCTGAAGACGGTTATTAATAGGTTGTCTTTCTAGGAAATGTAAAAATGGTCATATTTGGATCAGGGAGGAAATAGCCAGAATTAATTGTATAGTCATAATCTCGTTTAATAGAAAATTTTATAATTGTTACTAAGTTAAAATCGTATGTTCCTATTTGGTACAGAATTTATTTTGATACAAAATCAAAGTTATCTTTGGTGTAAATTTCTTCTATTGTTACTAAATAATTAAAAGTACAGGATTTAGACCCAGTCCTTCTTTTGCTGTTATTATAGACAGATCTGACATGTTTAGACCTGTGAGTTAGGGCCAAATTAGCAAAGTCATGGCTCTGAGTTTATTGTTAGGGTGATTTCAAGATTTTATTTAAAAATAGCTGAGAAAACAGACAATAGTCCAGATTTCTTTACATAGATAGTTGGTTTTCAAAACATCAGAAATCCTCAGAATGTGATGTTTAATATTATTTATCCAGTTTGAGAGTAGTCTGCTCCTGATAGCCTTCCCTGTTTTAAATTCACAGAAGCAATCGAGCATCATTGGAGTTACTCCAGTTGTGGCAAGATAGTCACTAGGCAAAAGTTGCCTCTTCATCTTCAGACAATACTGTCTGAAAAGGACACACTTACAGGCCTAGGACAGCTTAAATCTGCCAAGACAGAATAGGCGAGTCCTTGATATTCCTGTTTCTCTTGTCTGTCAAACTTTCACGGGCCAGAAGGCTAAAGACCGATGCTCTAACCTTTTGAAGTAAGGACTGTCCAGATGTCCAACAGTCTCCATCAATTGGCTAAATTTTTGAAAGCTGTGTTAGGCTTCCCATATATTCTCTATTATTCAGTCATGCTTGGATTTCTGATGGAGTTTAAAAACTACATAGTCTCCTAGCAAACCCAGGTTTTTTACTTTTGAGAAAATGGTTTTCAGATGACATCCAGTCTAACCCAAGACATAGCCAAGTACAAAATTTTTGTCTTTTAAGTTAAGATAGAAGATAGTGTTCAATTTTATTATGCAAAGATGTTGGACTGGGTATCAGATATACCTTATACCAGATAATTTACAATGTATGTTATAGTGCTGTTCAATTTATATTTTGAGAGAAAGTTTTTTTTTTTTTTTTAATTGAACACAAAGGGCGAAGTGCTGTAGCATTTTCTCTGTAAAATCACATTAGGGCAGTGACAAGCCTGTGATTAGACAGGAATAGAGAGGTGGAACAAGAGTTGGAGGAGGAGAAGGGTCAGGAGGAGGAGAGAGGTCATCATTATGGAGGCAGATGATGAGGACGAGCCAGACCTCACAAGGTTATACAACCAAGAAAAAGGTTTTACGAAATAGATTAATTGGGTTAGAATATTGTCTTTATTATTTGGTTCTGAAATTATTGTATTGGCATCTTGTAAGTTGTGAGTTTATTATTATGTAACTCTGATTGGATATTAAGGCCTTAAGAGTCATGATTTACTTAGTGGGTCTTAGGCACTATTTAGATGAATGATTGTGGGGGTGTATAAAGAGTTGCATGTGAGTAAGATGTTTTAATAGCTAGGAGAGAATAATAAGAGCCTGCTAGGACACGATGAAGCCGGTCAATACCGGCTCAAGAATGTGGCCTGGAGGGAAAGTTTGTGGGGTGGATTCATTTTTTATATTCTTGCAACAGAGTTTGTTTATGTAATGGATTATGCTGATGGATTTCCATATATTGAACCATCCCTGCATCCCTGGGATGAAGCCTACTTGATTATGGTGAATGATCATTTTGATGTGTTCTTGGATTCGGCTGGTAAGAATTTTATTGAGTATTTTTGCATCAATGTTCATATGGGAGATTGGTCTGAAGTTCTCTTTCTTTGTTTGGTCTTTGTGTAGTTTAGGTATTAGCATAATTGTGACTTTATAGAATAAATTGGGTTGTGCCTCTTCTGTTTCTATTTTGTGGAACAGTTTGAAGAGTATTGGGATTAGGTTTTCTTTAAAGGTCTAATAGAATCTCCACTAAACCTATCTAGCCCTGTACTTTTTTTGGTTGGGAGACTATTAGTGACTGCTTCTATTTCTTTAGGGGCTATGGGACTGTTTAGATGGTTTATCTGATCTTATTTTAGCTTTGGCACTGTGTATGTGTCTAGAAAATTGTCCATTTCATTCAGTTTTTCCAATTTAGTTGAGTATAAACTTTTGTAGTAGGATCTGATGATTTTTTTGGACTTTCCACTGTCTCCATTGTTATGTCTCCCTTTTCATTTCTGATTTTATTAATTTGGATACTGTCCCTGTGCCCTTTGGTTAGTCTGGCTAAGGGTTTATCTATCCTGTTGATTTTCTCAAAGAACCAGCTTCTGGTTTTGTTGATTCTTTCTATATAGTTCTTTTTGTTTCCTTTTGGTTGATTTCAGCCCTGAGTTTGATTATTTCTGCCATATACTCCTCTTGTATTTGTTTCTTTTTGTTCTAGAGCTTACAGGTGTGCTGTCAAGCTGCTAGTGTAAGCTTTCTCCAGTTTCTTTTTGGAGGCACTTAGAGCTATGTGTTTTCCTTTTACCACTGCTTTCATTGTGTCTCATAAGTTTTGGTATGATGTGTCTTCATTTTCATTACATTCTAAAAAGTCTTTAATTTTTTTCTTTATTTCTTTCTTGACCAAGTTATCATTGAGTAGAACTTTGTTCAGTTGCCATGTGTGCTTTTGGTTTTTGTTTTGTTTTGTTTTGTTTTGTTTTTTGTTGTTGTTGTTTTTAATTTAAGACCAGCCTTAGTCTGTGGTGATCTTATAGGGTACATGGGATTATTTCAATCTTCTTGTATCTGTTGAGACTTGTTTTGTGGACAATTATATGGTCAACTTTAGAGAAGGTACCATGAGGTGCTGAGAAGAAAGTATATTATTTTACTTTAGGATGAAATGTTCTATAACTATATGTTATATCCATTTGGTTACTAACTTCTGTGAGTTTCACTATGTCTCTGTTTAGTTTCTGTTCCTATGATCTGTCCATTACATAGAGTGGGAGGTTTAAGTCTGCCACTATTATTGTATGGGTATGATGTGTGCTTTGAGCTTTAGTAAAGTTTCTTTTATGAATGTGAGTGCCCTTGCATTTGGAGCATAGATGCTCAGGATTGAGAGTTCTTGGTAGATTTTCCTTTGACAAGTATAAAGTGTCCTTCCTTTTCCTTTTTGATAACTTTTGGTTGAAAGTCTATTTTATTTGATATTAGAATGGCTACTCCAGCTTGTCTCTTGGGACCATTTGCTTGGAGAATTGTTTTCTAGTCTTGTACTCTGAGGTAGTGCCTGTCTTTCTCACTAAGGTGAGTTTCCTGTATGCAGCAAAATGCTGGGTCCAGTTTATGTATCCAGTCTGTTAGTCTATGTCTTTTTATTGGGGAATCCAGTCCATTGATGTTAAGAGTTTTTAAGGAAAAGTAATTGTTACTTCCTTTTTTTTTGTTGGTAGAGGTAGCATTATGTTTGTGTGCCTATCTTCCTTTGGAATTGTTGAAAGATTGCTTTCTTGCTTTTTTTAGGGTATAGTTTCCCTCCTTGTATTGGTATTTTCTATTTATTATTCTTTGTAGGGCTGGATTTGTGGGAAGATATTTTGTAAATTTGGTTTTGTCATGGAAAATCTTGTTTTCTCCATCTATAGTAATTGAGAGTTTTGCTGTGTATAGTAATCTGGTCTAGTATTATGTTCTCTTAGGGTCTGTATGACATCTGCCTAGCATCTTCTATCTTTCATAGTCTCTAGACAGAAGTCTGGTATAATTCTGCCTTTATATGTTACTTGACCTTTTTTCTCTTACTGCTTTTAATATTCTTTCTTCATTTAATGTATTTGGTGTTTTGATTATTATATGATAGGAGTAATATCTTTTCTGGTTCAGTCTATTTGGAGTTCTGTAGGCTTCTTGTTTGTTCATGGGCATCTCTTTCTTTAGGTTAAGGAAGTTTTCTTCTATAATTTTGTTGAAGATATTTACTGGCCCATTACATTGGAAGTCTTCTCTCTCTTCTATACCTATTATCCTTAGATTTGCTTTTCTCATTGTGTCCTGGATTTCCTGGATGTTTTGGGTTAGGAGCTTTTTGGTTTTTGCCTTTTCTTTGACTGTTGTGTCAGTGTTGTCTAAGGTATCTTCTGCCCCTGAGATTCTCTCTTCTATCTCTTGTATTCTGTTGGTGATGATTGTATATATAACTCCTGATCTCTTTCCTAGGTTTTCTAACTCCATGGTTGTCTCCCTTTGTGATTTCATTATTGTTTCTATTTCCATTTTGAGATTTTGGATGGTTTTGTTCATTTCCTTTGCCTGTTTGATTGTGTTTTTCTATAATTCTTTAAGGTATTTTGGGTTTCCTCACTAATGACTTTTATCGGTTTACCTGTGTTCTCCTGTATTTCTTTAAGAGAGTTACTTATGTCCTTCTTAAAGTTCTCCATCATCATCGTGAGAAGTGACTTTAGAGCCAATCTTCCTTTTCCAAGATCGTGTGATGTTGTATCTAGGATTTGCTATGGTAGGAGAATTGGGTTCTGATGATGCTAAGTAACCTTAGTTTCTATTGCTTCTGTTCTTATACTTGCCACCTATAATCTGATTATCTCTAGTGATCTCTGTCCTTGCTATATCTGACTGGAGTCTGTCCTTCCTATATTCCTGGTTGAGTCAGAACTCCTCACAGTCCAGTTGTCTTTGTCATCCTTTGATTCAGGATCCTGTGATCCTGAGATTCTGGGTGTGTCAGAGTTCCTGGGTGTCTAGCTGCCTCTGTGAATCTGATATCCTGGTGTGATCAAGCTCCGGAGGCTATGGGACTGGTCACCAAATTTGTGCCCAAGGTAGACCAGTGCAGACTGAAAGGATTCTGATCCACTGGTCAGGTGGGGTTCCTGTGCCCCTGGATCCTTCTGGTCCAAGTTACTGTTGGTGGTATTCAAATAGATGATGTGTTGTATTTGCTGCTGATACTAAGATTCAGGTAAAGTATTTTTAAATAAAAACTGAAAAGTACTTTGTTATCTTTTATAATCTTATACCATATATTTTTGCATATATACTACATATATGTTTAAATAAAATTAAAAACTCAAATTGTATTATCTCATACATACTGATATATTCCATAATTTAAAGTTGTTATGCCAGATTCATATGTACTTTCTCATTGAATTGCCCATATTTGCAGTGTCAACAGTCCACTGGCATTAGACATACCTTGTTTAATCTTAATTTTGATTGCATGTTTATTATCTATATAATTTCATTTAAAATTATCTATGTTCACTTAAACCTGAAGAAAATATGTAGGCCCCTTGTTTATTTTTTATGAATGTTTACTCTTTTTGAGTTGCATGTGTTTTCTTGTGTCATTGCTGTAAGCTCTATTTTCCTTATAAATTGTTGATTTTTATGTTTCTTATCAAATCAATCAATTTAAATTCTTCTATAATACATTTAATTTTTCTCTTTAATTTTATATATTGATTTATGTACATTAACCCAACTACCTAATTCACATATAAATCTCATTATTAAATTATTAATTTCAATGAAGCTTCCTTTTAATTTTCAAAGAAATCACTTTATTTGATCTTTGATAATGTCATATGTGTATAAAATGTATTTGAATTGTATCCAGCTCATCTGCAGTCCTCTCTCTTCTCTTAGAATATCCTCCTCTGATTCCTTCCAATTGATAATCTTTCTCTCTTCTAAATGTGTAAGCTACTGAATCCAGTTAGAGATGCCTGTATATGTTCTGGTATAGATTTGTCGACTGGAACTTTGTCCTATTGGAGGCCACATCCATGAAGAAAAATAATTCTCTTTCTGACAGTAGCAATCACCTATCAATAATTCTCAACTAGAGAGTAAGATGAGAGCTCATCTCCCTCATCCATTCTGGAGTATTGACTGGGATGCTCATGTGCAGTCAATAACAGCTGCTGTAAATTCATGCATGCAAGGGTCATATAACCTCCAGATGACACTATTTTGCAGAAGTGTTGGAAGCCTCCTTAGCTACAGGGACTATATCTTGTATATAGTCCCCCTTTGATATTAAGCTAAATTTAAAGAAACAACTGAATTCCCAGAATCAGCTTCTGGCTTCAGATGAACATAGACCACAATATCCCACTGAATGCTTCATTGTTTAATTTTGAGGCTGGGGACCTTCCGAAATGCCCCTCAAGGCAACCATCCAGGATAAAGGAAGCCACATGAAATACCAGGTGTGAGGTTCCCAATGTACGCATAAACTTGATTGGTACCCCTTACCTCTCTTAATCTGTAGTTTTCTGTCTTAGAAAAGTTTGTATGTTTTGTCCCTCCTCTCCCACTAACATGGTTTGGAACCAGAACACAGCCATCTCCCTGATATATCTCTTTCTGAATAATGATACTTTTACTGGCTCAAACTGGGTTTTCATAGTGGATTTTTTTCCCAAAATTTTGCATCATAACAGTAACTACATTTTAATTTATAGTGTTGTTATGATATGCTTTCTGTAAATTTGATAAATTTAACAAGAGGCCAAAAACTTACTTGTATGAGTTTCTTCATGGTATAGCTAGGTTGTAACTTCCTAGTATGAGTTTCTTCATGGAATAGCTATGTTGTGTGCTGACTGTTGGTGTTGTGTTCCAAGACCTACAACTTTCTTCTTCCTACCTACTTTAGACATTTCCTAAGTTCACCAACAAGACAAAATAGATGATTACTTTGTTAAGAGTATGAGGATGACATAACAAACCTATAAATCACATTACTGTACCTAGCTTTGTGGGTTATAATGTGTCAGAGTTTCTCATTTTCAACAACAAATCATCCAGAGATGCTGAGTAGTATGTAATGCAGTCTTCCAATTTTCACTTGCTTTAACCTGAGTAATTGAATTTTTCAAATGTTTATTGATTTTTCTCTGCTTATTTGGTCAGGTAGTCAATGAATTGTTTTTAAAATACCCAACAATCTTTATCCATGTGTCAGCCAGTTTTCTCTCACCATAACATAAATAAAACAAAACAAAAGTAAAGTCTGTAAGAGGTAAAGCTAATTTTGACTAACACTTTTAGAGAATCTAACTTGCCTCGATGTCCGTGTTGGAAGTTGTGCGTCTGAACACAGCACTGACTTCATTGCTAGGAGGCAAAATGCTAGGAAGAGATAAGAATTCTTTTAGCCCAGTTATGCAGGGAACTTTTCTAACACCTTTTTTTTTTTCAAACATTTCACTACTCTCCATCCTGAAGAAAGAACCCCTTTAAACACAGGAGTTCAGGAGATATTTAAGAACCAAAATACGGCCATTTATATTCAAGGTTCTATTCGTTCTTGTTATATCCATATGCTTCTAATAAATATAGAATTAATGTATGAACTGATTGAATGATATTGTATGAGAAAACATTTCCTGGGCTACATTACATAGTCTATACACCTCAGATCAAGGTGTGTAAAGTCAAAAGTCCAAGGATGCTTCTGGGTGAAAATCCCAGACCAAGATCTACCAAGATCTATCAATCCTTTAACATTAATACACACCAACACCTGAGCAAGAAAACCTGGGCTCACTCCAAGATCAGGAATTGAAATCTTACCCATCCCCACCATCTCTTCTGGAAAACTCCCCTCAAATTCCTGTAGAAATATGTATTTTGCCCAGTTCCCTACTGCTTTTCATCATAGTTGGCAACATTGTTTCTTGTCTCTTCCAATAATGTCCTGTGTAAGGCTTGTTGATGTGATTTGTGCTATTCCTTGCTTCCAAGATACTTTTTCCTCCAGAGCTGTCATACTTGAACTGGGGACACCTTTCCTGCAGAGCTGCAAGGCTTCCAGGAGAGAAGCTTTTTCCCTCAGAGCTGTAACACAGGGAGCCCATGAAAGACTCA
The DNA here is from genome assembly GCF_008632895.1 of Mastomys coucha. Lineage (NCBI taxonomy): Eukaryota > Metazoa > Chordata > Mammalia > Rodentia > Muridae > Mastomys > Mastomys coucha. Next base: position 63,779,549 of record NW_022196912.1, read on the forward strand.
AGTATGGATAACAACAAGGTCCAACTTTATGAATCCGTAAGTTTTATTGTGGTTACTTACAGGCACCGAAATGACACAAAGGCAGCTTCATCAACAAAGCCTACCCTTACCATAGGTGACAGTTTACAAAGCTGGGAACCGGAAGCACATAGTACACAAGCAGCTCAACAGGTAAACTAGTGCCCTTTCCAGGTGCCTGACTATTGAAAACCTCTTCTAGGCAGCTGGGTTGGTCTCATTCCTTCCAGGCAATTGATACAGTCTTTACTGCTTTGGTTGTTTGGGAGTCTTCTCTGCAGCACAACTTTGTTGTTCTGAGGGAGATTTTCAGCTTTTATTGTTTCTCCAGTGGAGAGAAACCTAGTAAATCTGGTCAGTATCAAGAACTTCCAGAAGGTATTTTGAGTTGTTAACCATCTTGCCTATGAACCTTCCAAGCAGGATAGAATGTTGTAATTGAAGAAACTCTTTATATATATATATGTATATGTATACATATATGTATATGTATATATACATATATGTATACATATATATAAAGAATGGTTATAAAAAATTTATTTTGTATCAGGAGATTAAATGCTCCAAACCTACCACATGAAATCTACCAATGACTTATACATCAGTTCCACAAAATTCACTCAAATATATGCAATTATATATTTTCCATTGAGCTTGGCTATGATGGAAAGATTTAAGTATTCTAGATTTTACTACTTCCAAAAGGACTATATTTGAGTAACATGTTTCTTCTAATTTATGTAACTATGATGTGCATCTAAAGTGATCTCAGTTTATTCACATATGTAGTATTAGCTATGAAAAATAATAATCCCTCAACAGTTTAATTTTCAATTTTGAAATATATTAGTTGTGACCTCCCACAGCCTCAAGTGGGCTGAACTAGACCTTGTCCTTGCTGCAAGCAGCCAGCCCACCTAAGGTGGAGTCGCCTCTGGTGAGGTCTATCACTCAGCCAAGTCTGCAACTTCCCTAAAGGAGCCTCACCCTGCTGAGCTGCTTCACCTGCCTTCAGGACAAAACAACAAGATGCTGATGAGGCCAGATCCTGGCATTCAGCGGGATGGTTTCATTCCTTATAAAAGGCTGATTCTCCTAAGTAAACTTGGGATCTTGATCAGAAAACTATGACTTGGTCTTGTTGTTTTCTCACGCCTTCCAATTCCCCAACTCCTAGACCTCTGCCTTTCTTTCAGGAACCGGTTTGCATAGCTACTGGACAGCTACAATTAGTCTCTTAATAATATAAATATTCAAAAATAGAACTAGTTGTACTTTATGTGGCCACTTGGCTTAACTTCTCTATACTCATTTACTCAGCATATTAATACTTCAACTACAATTAATGCAATGTTGCAAAACACAGCAGGTATCTCAATTTTTACATATAGGATAAAATAATTTAATATTCTTCCTATACCAACCCTATCTAATTTTATTGTAAATTACTTTTTCCTATCACTATTTAAAGTTTCTTAAGAACTTTCTTACCTTCTGCCATTTAACATGGTACCTATCTATCTATAAGAACACTTAAGAGTTAACAATAATTCATACACGTGTATGTGTGTGTTTTCAATTCTACCACACTTAGCAACTGAAAATATTAGGAACATGTTTACAGAGTGTTTGAACAATAAATTTCCAATCCCAATACACTGAGACCAAGTCTTCCATGTATCTTTACTAATGTTGAACTTTCTGTGTAGCCTAGTCCTGTTTCTAACTCATGATTCTCTTTCTACTATCCCTCAAGTACTGGGAGTTGCAGTGGGTTTTGGTATGCCTTGCTTAGTAAGGAGAAATAAACAGAGTCAGTCAGACAGAGCACTACATATCTAGTACCTGACTTTGAAAAGATTCATTAAATTTTAAAATGTGTTTGAGTGCTATGCCTGCATGTTCATATTCTTGTCCTGTTTGTGTGTGATCAAAAGATGGCACAAGGTGCCCTGGACATCTGATTATAAAGCTGTAAGTTTCTAAGTAGTCATGTACTTGCTTTGAATCAAACTTGAGCACTCTCCAAGATAAACAAGTGCTCTTAACCACTTAGACATCTCTTCGAACTTGCATTACGTGACTTTTGATATGTTTATTTAGTATATACTAACTTCAGAATAACTGTTATTCCAACACTAAGTAAAATAATTTAAACATATTACTGACACTTGATGAATAATTAGAAATGCATCAAGACTTGTGGAATTTAACTTTTATACTTGTTTCCAAAACATTCAAGTCACTAATGTGTCACTAATGTTCAAGGAGCTATATCTTGCCAGGATACTCATAAATGTAGCTTTCACAGTTCACAACTTGATAAAGCGATGGTAACTTATCTACTCTAGTAGTATGTATAACATAACACCTTTCAGTACTATAACATCTGGTCATTTGGAAGGAAGTGTCTAGGACACTATCAGCTTGTTTTCTCCATGTTCTGTGATTTAATGACATGAAAGACTCTCTATCCTCTAGTGGGTGGACCAAAGTACATGCACATAAAGGCAGAACTGAATGGACTCATTGGGTTTAAAAATAATCAGAACAGAATAAATTAGAAGGAAAAGTGGCAGAGGGTTAGAGGAGGAAGGGGGAGAGAAGAGAGGAATGGGAATGGTGGATTGTATCAAAGTGTGTATGTGTCAAAAAATATGTATGTATGATTATCTAAAACAATAAAAAAGATAAAATATGTATCAACATGTATTGAATATGTGGCCCTTATAATAAGACATCACAAGTAATAAATATTTTAAAAATTTGAAAAATATTTTACAAATAAATACATGAATATTTTACATACATGAATATTTTACAATTGCTTTTAAAATGAAAAATTTTGTCATGAGTTTTGAATCTGGGCTCCATTTTTGACTCTTTAAAAAAATTTTTTTTATTCTACTGTCATTTTATCTTCCCAAAAAGAAGCTGATATTAAAAAAAATCTATTAAACATTTTTAACTTACTATGTTTCATAAGATGTGTCCTAGACATTAAGTACCTTGCTTGACATTGTTCCAGTAAAACACAGTAAAGAATCAGGATGATGATACCTGGCAAGAACTCATTTAGATTTTAAATGTACACATTTCTTTTTAATTCTAAAACTGAATAAAATATGGTTTGTGGCTGTACTCTTTCCCTGGAGGCAGAACATGGAATGTGTTGACATTAATGCTATACTTTTCTAGACAGATTAGTAAAATGGACCATTATAGCAATAATGCTACAGCAACTAAGCAGGAAATGAAGATTAATTCTTGACCAATGCAGTATCTGGATATGAATGAATGAAGTTTGGAAAGTTAAGGATAATAGCCCGCTGAAAGACCCAACAAGCAGCTAAAAGAGTTAGAGGCAGATATTTGCACCCAGTCAATGGACTGAAGCTGCTGAGCCCTGTGGTTGAATTAGGGAAAAGGTAGAAGAAGCAGTGGAGGAGAGTGACTCTGTAGGAGGACCAATAGTCTCAATTAACCTAGACCTCCGAGATCTCTCAAACACTGGACCACAGGCAGCATACACCAGCTGATATGAAGCCCCCAAAACATATACAGCAGAGGAATGTCAAGTCTGGGTTTAGTCAGAGAAGATGTGCCTAACCCTCAAGAGACTGGAGGCCCCAGGGATTTTAGAGGTCTGGTGGGGTGGGGGTATTGGAACATCCTTTTGGAGACAGGGTGGCAGGGAGAAGATATGGGGTCTGGAACAGTCAAAGGGTGGACTTGGAGGGGAATCAATTCTGGAATGTAAATAAAAAGAATAATTAATAGTAATGAAAAATATACAAAGGAGCAATAACTATCATTTTTGACAGTTGACGAGCTCCTATTTACTATATCTATAGATGTGGCAAATGTACTGGCTACTGTTATCACCATCCAAAGCAGTTAGTAACACACACACACACACACACACACACACACACACACACCAAAAAACAAACAAACAACAAAACCAAAAAAGCTCCATCAAACCAAACAACTTCTCCTCTTGTCCCATTAAAGTTACTCAACAATAAGTGGTTGTCATTTTCCACCAAGTTCATTTTGAAATAGTTTTGCTTCTGTACAACCAAGCCAATGATATGATTTATATTCTCTGATCTTTAAATGCAATCCTAAAATGGATTAATTAGCTTCAGAAAACAAGACCCTATCAATGAAGAGTTAAATTTAATTAATATTTTTCCTTACACTCAATCATCCCTAAAGCTGTGGATTTGATTATCACATAAATACATATAAACTCAGCATAAGTTAAAATCAGATTTCATTTTTATAAATCGAAAAAGTAGGTTTAGGGGTAAGAATCAAAGAGCAGTATCTAAGTGTAAACTGATTCATAATAACAAGAAAAGCATATCTACACACTGTCTTTTTATTGTTTATAGCTATAATTTCATAGCTCTTCATAAATTGTATTAAGAGGTCTATGCTGTCTCAACACGTCAAAGGATGATTATATTAGGTAAGGCTGTGTTCAAGAAAACAAAAACTACATTAACAGTTTCAAGGTATCTAATAAAATGTTTGATATCAAATGAAAGAGAAGAATATTGGAGTATGGAATAATTACTTTCCTCTTTTATGACAATAAAAATCTAGGGAAACATATATTTAAGCAAACAATCACAAAACTCTACTAAGTTCTAGGCCAAAAATTCATATTATTAATATTTAGACTATGTTCCTCTTTAATTTGTAGATTTTTAGCTATATAAATAACTGAAAAGTATATAAATTTTATATATATTATTCAAGTGGTTTATATTACACCATTTCCTTAGATAGTGTTTCTTAAAGTTTATTATTTTGGTTTAAGTTACTCTCATTGTGAAAACTGAATTTTCAAGATGAAAACACTTTGAGATTTTAACACTCATCTATCAGTCTTAGATAGAATTTCTATTGCTGTGTTAAAAAGCCATAACCAAGAGCAACTTACTGAGGAAAAGGTTTATTTCAGCTTATATTTCTCTATAACTGTCTATTATCAAAGGAAGGGAAGGTAGGAGTTCAGACCATAAACCTGAAAGCAGAAACCAAATCAGAAGCCAAGGAAGAGTGAAACTTAGTGGTTTGCTCCTGATGACTCGCTCATTTTGCTCTCTTATACAAGTCAAGACTCTGTTCAGCAGTGACACTATAACAAGAAAAAAAATGCTGCCACAGGCTTGCCTGAAGGCCAGTCTTCTGGAAACATTTTCTCAATAGAAATTTTCTCTTCTCAGTCCTTTCTCTAACTCCTCAACTGGGGACCCCAAGCTCAGACCAATGGTTTGTTGCACACATCTGCCTCTGTATTTGTCAGGCTCTGACAGGCCTCTCAGTAGACAGCTATATTAGGCACAACTCAACAAACACTTCTTGGCACCCACAATAGTGTCTGGGTTTTGTGACTGTATATGGAATGGATTCCCCAAGTGGAACAATCTCTGGATAGCCTTTCTTTCAATCTTTGCTCAGATTTTGTCTCAGGACTTCTTCCCTTGAGTATTTTGTTTCCTCTTTCAGGAAGGACTGAAGCATCCACACTTTGGTCTTTCTTCTTCTTGAGCTTCATGTGGTCTGTGAATTGTATCTTGGGTATTCCAAGGTTTTGGTTTAATATCCATTTATCAGTGAGTGCATACCATGTGTGCTCTTTTGTGATTGAGTTACCTCACTCAGGATTATATTTTCTGGTTCTATCCATTTGCCTAAGAATTTCATGAATTCATTGTTTTTAATAGCTGAGTAGTATTCCATTGTGTAAATATGCCACATTTTCTCTATCTACTCCTCTGTTGAAGGACATCTGGGTTCTTTCCAGCTTCTGGCTCTTATAAATATGGCTGCTATGAACATAGTGGAGCAGGTATCCTTGTTTTATGTTGGAACATCTTTTGGGTATATGTCAAAGAGTGGTATTGCTGGGTCCTCAGCAATGTCCAATTTTCTGAGGAACCACCAAACTGATTTCCACAGTGGTTGTACCAGCTTGCAATCCCATCAACAGTGGAGGAATGTTCCTCTTTCTTCAGTATCTGCTGTCACCTGAGTTTTTGATCTTAGCCATTCTGACTGGTGTGTGGTGGAATCTCAGGGTTGTTTTGATTTTCATTTCTATGATGACTAATGATCCTGAACATTTCTTTAGGTGCTTTTTGGCAATTCGAAATTCCTCAGTTGAGAATTCTTTGTTTAGCTCTGCACCCCACTTTTAATAGGGTTATTTGATTCTCTGGAGTCTAACTTCTTGATTTCTTTGTATATATTGGATATTAGCCCTGTATTAGATGTAGGATTAGTAAAGATCTTTTCTTAATCTGTTGATTTGCAACTCCATAGGCAGAACAATCACATGAACCAACCAGCCCCCATCAAGCTCCCAGGAACTAAACCACCAGCCAAAGAGTACACATGGAGGTACCCATGGCTCCAGCTGCATATGTAGAAGAGGACGACCTTGTTAGGCATCAGTGGGAGGGGAGGTTCTTAGTCCCATGAAGTTTTAATGCCCCAATATAGGAGAATGCCAGGGTGGGGAGGTGGGAGTGGGAGGGTGGGGAGACAGGAGTGGGCCAGTGGGTGGGGGAAAACCCTTATAGAAGCAGGGTGAGGGGGAATGGGATAGGGGCTTTCTGGTGGGGAAATCTGGAAAGGAAATAACATTTCAAAGATCATTTGTAAACATTTTTCCCAATCTGTTTATTGATGTTTTGTCCTATTGACAGTATCTTTTGCCTTACACAAGCTTTGCAGTTTTATGAGGTCCCATTTGTCTATTGTTGATCTTAGAGCATAAGCCATCCCATCATTTTTAAAGATGTAAAGAAAAATGAAGCAATCAGAATTAAATACCAGAAAATTTGGAGGTACATTTTAATGTTCTAAAGACAATATATGTTTAGCAAGTGCTTTATGAAAATATTTTCCCAAAACCTTTCATTCAAGTTAAGGATATGAAGATTATTGTGTTCAAAAGACAGAAACTTGAATGAATAAATGTTAATGTGTAATATTACATATTATTTCTTTAGACCAACTTTAGGCAGACACAATGAAAGGTTGATGTGATTCTTCTATACATCTTTTCATCTCAGGAAAATAACTGAGCTTTTTATATTTTTCTAGTGTTCTTTAAAGGGTACAAGGTAAATCTTTAGCATCTTCAGCAAAGGCTTGCTTGGCAGATCTAAAAGTCAATGCCTGCTATGGTTCTACCCAAGTCTAGGATGCTATTCTAGCCATCCTTACATACCACACAACATCCATCTGATCACATACAGCCACACATTGAAACATTCTTGATTACAGCAAGAAGTTTTCTAGTTGTTTTTAGAGAGCTTAGCCACTCACAGCCCACTGTATTTACTTAACAACCTTAGTATCTGGAGTAGCCAAGGTATGCTGGCTTATGTGATAATACCAAATGAGTTCAAATTCCAACAGATACTAGCAGTGTTGATGCTTTTCTCAAACTGTATGAATATTCTTTTGTTTGCACATAAATTTTCTCCACACCATAACCCAGGCTAATGAAAAGTTAGTTCTCAACATTTCTGGTCATTGAAAACAGAATAAATAACACAAGGAAAGCATGTATTTGGAAAGTTTTGCTCAGATGTGACATGACATATTTTTATTACATTGTATTGACAAGGAGAGGTCATTACATGTATCTTTAGTTAACATTTTCTAGATGACATCAAAGAAAAAAATCATCCCTTTCCATGAACATATTTTTAGACTTGTAAGATACCCATGGGCTGAGAATAGCAAAGTTAGAACTGTTTTAAGAGGGTAATCTCTCATTCTAAATATTAACCAGTTCAAAGCCTCCAAAGAGCTTTTAACAGAAACCATAATAGCATGAAACTATCAACACTAAAAGAAGGATAAATAATGAAAAATACTTTTGAAACTAGCATAAATCATTCAGTGTACTATGGGTTTTGAAATGATATTAATGGAATGTATAAAATAACCCATGTACTTCAGGTCCTGAAATTACATTAATGACAATAAAATAGCCAAGGATATACTACTAAAAATAAGAGTTTTGAAAGATATTAAAGAAAGAACATACCATTTTCACACCTTAAAAAACTAAGAAAATCATAATTGTTCCAAAAGATTCCAAATATCATAGTTGTATCCCATGTTAATTTACTTGAAATTACCTATGAAATTAAAAAAATAGAAGCGAGACTGACTTGAAGCAGTTGTAATCAGAAAACTAAAACAAATTTCTTTTTTATATATTGAAGTATGAAAGCATTCCTTTTGAAATGAAACTAAAGAAAGATACTAATTCATACAATATATAAATATTATATTGGAAATATCATCCAGAGAATTTTACAAAAGACAGTAGGGAATAGGGAATAGATAATAGGGAGACATAAGGGAAAAATTGATAAGTGATAAAATTCATTAAATTAACCAATTGTCATTATCTAAAAATAACATGCTTTAGTCAAAAAATTTCAGTATACATTGATAAGAAGTAATTTTAATTTAAGTATATAGGAGAAAAAAATTTTAAGACACAAAATCAATGAAGAAAATCAACTCTCCCTATATAACTCATATGTCAACAATTAACATAAAGAAGGAACATGATGAAACCTCAGAATTGCCTTTGAAATATACATAGTAAATTTTATAGAAGTCATTATTGAAAACCATTAAAATACAGAAAATAAAGTTATAATATACAATGTAATGTTTTCTTGATATGTAAAATTTATACTTAAGCACTTATTGATTCTCCATAAATTTTCTAGTGAATTAGTATATTCTAAATCCAATCTCAACAGGCTTATATATGTAACTTCTGCAAAATGAATATTCATGAATAAAAACAAAATGTTCTTTAAAAATTCATGCTACAATAATAAACAAAATAAATAGATTGAAGAATTAAAAAAAATTAGAGGAATATTATAACTAGCCACTGTACTTTTGAAAAAAGTAATAGAGAAACATACAGATGTAGAACACATTTAGACTATTAAGACTGCTGTAACAGAGTACTATTGGAAAAAAGTCTATTATTTTTGACAGTCTTGGGGATGGAAGTATGAAATCAAGGTTTAGTGGCTTTCTGTTCCCTCTGAGAGTAAGACAGATGGTGGGTCTGAGTTCTGTGGCTAGGGATTAGGATCAAAGGGAGCTTGGGACTAAAGAAGATTCATGCCTGAAAAAATGAGAAATTATTATTTTATATTTACATGTAACACATATAGTTGTATATGTCTTAATTACACTGTTTGGAGTATTAGTACTACCCTCATGAGATATGCTACCCTCATGACTATCTAACCAAAACCACAAGGACCACACGTAAGAAACTATCTTTAGAGTGGTTGATCAGGGGATTCCAAGAGACTCCTGAAGTAGACTGTTACCAATGCACTTGGTTGTCTCCAAGAAATTGAAAGTAAATAACTATTGCTGAAGATATAATGTACTTTGGACATGAGATGAGAAACATTAGAGCTGAAACTTGCACAAAAGTCTCATCCCTAAAAAATAGCTTTATAGAACCCAAATGAGACCTAAAAGATGATAATAGAAGAAAGCAATCAATATCTCTATGCAATTACAAACCATACCTATGTACCACAATAAAGACTACCATGTTAAGACAATGCTAAACATACAATAATCACACTTCTATCTTGACAGTAACCAAAAGCTCCTTAATATAGATAGATTTTTTCTTCATTAAAAAATGGGAAATTCTATTTCAGATCCTTTAAGACCAAGTATATGTATTTAGGAAATAGTACCATGATTTGAAAAAGTCAATTTGCTGATTGAAGACAGCCGATACAATTTGATAACCCTGTTATTATAAAATGTGCCTTAGTAGCTTTAGGAGATTGAAATAAAGCAGAGGAACAAGGAAAAAGGTCTATGTCATTTCCTGACTTCTTACACAGATTAACATCTAGTATAAACTGGACACTATCAGGTTCAGACACAAAACAGGTGTTCATTGAAACTTTGACTTTCAAAAATGCAAATGCAGATTGTTAAAGAAAATAGCCTGTGTGTTGACATCTTATGTACTTTAGCTTGATAGTTTTTGTATTTAAATGGGTGAGAAGCCCTGCTCACTGGCATAGAACCAGGCATTAAATGCAAATGCCTAAGTTTATGTGTGGCTTTAGAGAGATCTAATTGTACCTTGATAAACAGAGAGGAAGAATAATGTTAGTTGAAAGATACTGGATTTTTGCGAAAAAACTGCTGAATTAGATCAACTTTTATATTTTAAAGATGTTTTCACATCAGAATTGAAGTCAGCGGATATGTTATGATTGGGAAAGAATTTTGTCTATATTTCCACAGGGAAAAGACTATGGATTCCATCAAAATTGAAAAAGATCTGATATGAGTAAGAAAAGCTTTTTCGGGACTCTCCAGTGAGAGCTGCCATCTTCTCTCCGGTGAGTTCCTAAGCCGGGAACAGTCAGCAAGGAGACACAGACCCCAAGAGTCGCAGGGGAGCCGCCTGGCAGCAGGGACAGGATCCTCTCAGCTTCCAAGTGGCAGAGGTGGATCAGCGACCTTAGCTGCCCCTCCCTTGCACAAGGAGGGTCTGCCTCCAGGGACCGTTTTGACCCGGAGTCTCTAGTGAGAGCCACCATCTTCTCTCCAGTGAGTTCCTAAGCTGGGAACAGTCAGCAGGGAGGCACAGGCCCCACGAGGCGCAGGGGGAGCCGCCGCCAGGTGGCAGGGACAGAATTCTCTCAGCTTCCAAGTGACAGAGGTGGATCAGTGACCTTAGCTGCCCCTCCCTTGCACGAGCGGGTCTGCCTCCAGGGATCTCTTTGACCCGGACTCTCCAGTGAGAGCTGCCATCTTCTCTCCCTGAGTTCCTAAGCCGGGAGCAGA
>NW_022196912.1:63797499-63805209 GCF_008632895.1 Mastomys coucha
TATCAAAAAAAAAATAGTAAAAAAAAAAAGAAAAGCTTTTTTCATAAAAGACATGAGTGTAGGAAAGAAGAGACATAGAAAGACAGTAAGGCAGATGACACAGAAAGCTAACCCCCGTTCCCCTGCATGGGACAGCTCAACAAACTAGTTAAAAGGGAACAGATGGTTCATGGGCCTGGCAGACAGGAAAATGGACATTTACTGAGGAACAGATGATGATGACTACAGTTCTGAAGGGTCATCATATCAGTGGATCTTCATAAGGACATTTGGATTGTAAAATTTAAGAACATCCAGGCTGTTAAGATCATGGGACTGACACTTGTTTCTGTTTTAATAGTTAAACTGTATATGGTTTTTTATCTTAAACCAAAAGAGGGAAAGAAGAGGTAGAGGAATTTTAATCTAGCAACATGGAGGTTCTGGGAATGGAACAAATATAAATGCCTAGGTCTGTGTAATGCAGCTGGAATTCAGACACACATCTTTAATACCTCTGGCTGGAATACAGACAAGCCCTTAGTATACAACGTTAAGGCAAAATTAATATTTAGAAGAACACAACCATGTTTAAAAGTGACATCTAATTTTGCTCAGACAAAGTGATGAATCAGAGAAATGCTTGACAGAATGAGTCACAGAGGATATGCCCAACTCTCAGGAGAACACAGGAAAGAGAAGCTGTTTAGGAGTAGTTAGGAAAGTAAAGTGGTAGGGATTTGGAAATCAGTGCAGTGAGTGTAGTAGTATAGTGTGGTTGAGGAAGAGGAATCTAGAGAAAAACAAATGAACCACAAGATTAGAAGAGATTTCCAGAATTAGTTTTAGTCTAAGCAGAGCAATTAAGTGAGAAGCAGAGGTAAGTCAGATTGAATCAGTCAGCTTTGAGAAGAGTTTGAGCAAGAACAGCTGAGTTGAACCAGCTCTCCATTGTTCATAAAGAGCTAAAAAGGGTAAGTTTATTCAGAAGTATCTGCTGAGATGGCAATTACATCTGGCAAATAAAAATTACATTACTCACCCTTAAAGAAGTGTTAACAAGTGTTGAGAAAAGAAGAATTAGAGTTTCTCACAAATGAGCTTCTTGATTTGCTATCCAATACCAATTAGTCAGTCCTAGAAACATATATGTACTGGTGCTATGCCTGTTAAGAGTTCACAAGACCCAAAAGACCACTAAGGAGCTGATTCCAATGCAATCACACTAGTGTCTTCTTTATTCAAGCTTGACAGACATTGGGGTCAAGGAAGGAAGGGACTAAGAGACCACTTTTTTTTTTATTGGTTTAAACTCCATCATAGGGAACCTGACCTAAGTTTAAACTCAAGTATACTAACAGGTCAATATCTAGCTCCAGATTATGCAAAAGGCCACACTAGCACCCAAATTAGATGCTTGTAATTTCCTATAAAACCTTGTCCTAATGAGTGTTCCGGCTTTTCCCCACCACAACTGTCCTGTGGGTTGTTGTTGAGTTAAGCTAGAGCATGTGAATATGGTATATGGAAATTTATAGTTCCATATGTTGGAGGTTTGTGTATTGAGCATCCATGAGTCACTACTATCTATTCCATTCTTTGTTCATAAATTCTGAGTGATGCCACATCTGTAATTCTGTCCTGGAAAAAGAACTCGAATCTGTATCGATGGCCAGAAGCAGTTAAGACAAGCATGTCATGGGCTACAGCCATGTGGGGCCAGAGGATATTATGAGCCCTGGTCTGGGATAGGGGTGGACTCGGAGACCAAAGGGTACCCTAAAAATCGGATTAATTTTGCCTCTTCCTGACAAGGAAGAAGGGATGAGGGGTTTTGTTGTTGTTGTTGTTTTCTTGTATGTGAGCACCAACTTCTCTGGTTGTTTCTTATTTCTTCTGCCTGATACAGAGGAAAGGTAGAATTTATGTTTTTGTGTGTTATACTTATGTTTCTCATTACAAGGTTAGTTTGATGAATGTATTAACATGGAACAGGCACCTTTAACCCATTAGAATTTCTTCTTAGCCAGTTTAAGGATATTAAAACTGGAGGGAGGATCTCTTTGTCATTATTAAGAAAGATAAATTGACCACATTCTGCAAGTCAGAATGGCCAACTTTAAACACCAACTGACTCCTAGAAGGATCCTTTGACCTGAGACGGGTCCAATAGATTAAGGAAGTCACTTTCAAATCCAAATTTAGCCACCTGGACTAAAGACATTTTGTTTGGTGAGAACTCCTAGAGGACAGACCCCTTTGGCTTAAACCTTTTCTCCCCAGAAAACAGGCAAAAGTTCTTGCTTTGGCTAGCAAAAAATCCAAGGGCATGAAGGAAGAAATACGAGACCTTCCATCTCCTTCTACATCATCTCTCCAAGGGGGAATGGAGGAAGCTCCATTACAGGCAGGGGGAGAGGGACCTGCTGCCAGGAATTGAAGTTGCAGGATGCTGCCTTCTCAACCTGAGTCTGTCCTCTTGTCCTCACATGCTGCCCAGCCAGTCTGTAAACAAGAGAACCAAACACATCACTTTTGGCCCTTTGCCACTAGTGACTTTTATTGTCAACAACTTTTGAAGGTCTCTTTCACCATAGAAGAGAGGGAGAAAATCCAGGCAAAGGCAAGGAAGCTACTTCCTGGCTTCACAGGGGAGCCCCCCTCCCCCAAATAACCAAACAGGTATCGATGCTTGCTGTCCCCTAACTCACTCAGCTGAGGACTTTAACACCATTGAAGGAGAGGAGGCTCTTGGTTTACCATCAGGTTCTGCTGGCAGATCTCAAAAACAATCCTCCAGTCTGACCAAAGTGTATTACACTAGGCAGGGAGAGAGGTTAGGAGAAACAAGTTTAGGGGATGTAGTGGTAGTGATCGTGGCAGGAATAAAGCAGATGAGTGAACAGAGGTAACAGATTTGAGACCTGGAAAAGATCCAATTGGCAGCAGCAGCCAATGCAGAAGACCATAGTAGATGTGCCTAAACCAGATGGCTTCTGAAGAAAGTGGTAAGGGGGCCCCTTAGGATCGAGAATGGCCCGTCTTAAGGAAGAACCAAGTGCTTATTGTAAGGAGGAGGACCACTGGGACAGGGAGTGCCCCCCCAAGGAAGAAGCCTATCTAAACCCTCACCTTAAAAGATAGAAAATAGTGGAGACAGGGCTTGGATCCCCTCCTCAAGCCCAGGGTAACCCTAAAGGTTGAGAGGAAATTAATAGAGCTCAAAATTCTGTCTGGCTGAAACCTGAAGATAAAGTCTCTTCAACAGTTTATAAATGGCCTCCTGGTGTCAGCAGAAATTCTCTGTCATTGGACTATCAAGCCTCTGCTAAGAAGGCCCTACTCTGCCAACTGCAGGTAACCTCCCTAGATCTGGGAGATGCATATTCAGACTCTGGGCCCTGACACTAGCCAGTGGCCTACCTGTCAAAGAAATCAAATCTACTTGACAGAAGCTGCCTGCCCTGTTTACACATCATCATAGCAATGGCCTCCTGATTAAGGATGATGTCAGAAAGACTCATTACTAGTCTCCACATGTAAATGCCTCTAGCATAACTTTTCATTTCCCATCTATCCTGCTGTCAAACCCAGACCTTGATGGGCTGCTCCATGACAGCTCAGACATTGTGGCCCATATCTATGGAACCAGACTAGATCTTCAGGATATCCCTGTGATGGATGCAGTGGTAGCATGGTTCATCAATGACAACAGTTTCATTCAGGATAGACAGAGGTATGCTGGGGCAATGCTCTCAACTACTGAGACCATATGGGCAGAGCCACTCCTGGTAGGAATGTCAGCCCAGAAAGCTGAAAACTAAGAAAAGACAGATAGCCTGTGTGTCTTTGCTACTACTCATGTCATGGGGCTACTCATAGGGAGAGAGGCCTTCCAACAACAGAAGGAAAGACTATAAAAAATACAGAGAAAATCCTCTCCCTGCAAAGGGCTCTATGGGGGCTGAAAAATCTGTCCATCTTCAATTTCTTGGTACACTAGAAAGGAAAAGACACAGTCTCAGACAGTAAAAACAAGGCATATGAAACAGCCCAGTGGGTGGCTCTAGAATTTGGGCCCCTCATGTCCTTGTTTGCCCTTGACCCCCAGAGAACCCATGTTTCCTTACCTGCCTACAGAAAATCTGATCTGGGCCAGAAACCTGCCCATGTCTCAGTGACATAAGGAATGGCAGAGAATAGCAGACTACAAACTAATTGTACCAGAGAAAATGGGTCTACATACAACAAAAAAGATCCATTGTTCTTTATACATGGGTAACCAAAGAATGCAGGACTTAATCTACCAGTCCCACATCAGAATTAGAGATGCCAATTTGAAAATAGCTGAAATTGTTAAGAACTGTAAGGCCTGTCAATTGATCAATGTGATTACCAGTGAGAAGAACCATGGTACTCAATACCAGGGCACCAAGGCAAGAGTCTGTTGGAAAACAGACTTCACAGAGATAAATCCAGAAAATTTTGGATATTTACTGGTGTTCATAGATACATTTTCAGGATGGACTGAGGCTTTCCAAACTGAGCATACGATTGCACAAATGGTAACAAAAAATCTACTAGAAGAAATTCTTCCAAGGTATGATTTTCCTAAGTTTATATGGTCAGAAAATGGATGGGGATTTGGATTCTAGGTAAATCAGGAATTAGCTAATATTCTGGGAATTAATTCAAAATTTCATTATACTTACAGATCCCAGAGTTCAAGGCAGGAAAAGAGGATGAATAGAACCTTAAAATAGACTTAACTAAACAGACCTTGGAGACTAATGTTGCAGAAACAGACAATCACCAATTATTGGATGACCTCAAAGGTGTTCAATGGGCACACAAACATATTTGGCCTAAACTTCATGCTCTCTATGAAACAAGTCAATATCTGGATCCCCACCGATTCCAGCATGGTGATAGGGTCCTAGTCAAGAGCCACTGTCATGGGTCACTGCAGCCTTGCAGGAAAGACCCCTATGCTATCCTTCTGACCAAGTCTACTGCCCTGAATGTTGACTGATGGAATTACAGTATGGATTCACCATACTCCTACTAGAATTGCAAAGGACCCTGACTGGCAGAAAGAGAATTCAGCCTCAAGACTTTCTCTTATCATAGGGTCTCTAATCAAGCTCCAGGGACACTACAAAGACTGAGTAATAATGGTCCTGTTCTTTCTGGTCTCCAATGCATTCAGGATTGAGATAACTGAGTCACATAGACATAGCCCTGTTGCTAACTGTTCTCATGAACTGCAGGAAATCCCATGATGGGGCCTTCCACTTACCAGAGAAAGGTGGGAATGAGAGACAATTTTTTTTTTTGATTCAGACTCCATCTTAGAGAACCTGACCTACGTTTAAACTCAAATAAAACTAACAGGCCATGATCTAGCTCTAGTTTTTAGGCTACCCACCAAAAAAATCTTGAGCCTAGCTTCAGTTTCCAGACTACTGCCCAACAAGAAGTAGTTGCATCCAAGTTATTCTCCAAGCAAATCCAGTTTCTAGCACCAGTTTCCAAGATTATCCCCCAACAAACTTCACTTCCCAGTTACAAACTCCCCTTTGCCTAACAACCACCAATTAGGAGGAAAACAGAAGTTACATTTACAGTTTGGCTCCCAGCACAGGGCAGTTAGATGCTTGCCAAGCTAGAAAGACTCACTCTTCTCTTGTCATTTTCTATAAAACCATTTCCCAATGAGCGTTCAGGATTTTTTTCCACCAGAACTGTCCTGTGGGTTGGTGGTGAGTTAAGCCCAAATTCGAACTTGTGAGTAAAGTCCCCGTAGTGGTCTTTCAGGGTTCATGAACACTTCTTGGTACTATAGGATGGTGAAGCCTCCAGCCCAGGTTCAAGCAAGTATTTATAGTGGCAGGCAAACAAATAAGGGATTATCCAGCTTGGCACACATCTGATTGGGGGGTTATTATGGGATTTTTTTTGTGTGTGTCCTTTAAAATGATTGGCTGATACTTGGAACCAAACCATAAACTTAACTTCTGGTTTCTTCCTGATGAGTAGTTGCCAGAGAGTGACTTGGAAACTAGTGTTAAGTACAGGATTGTTAGGGAGTAACCTGGAAACTAGTGCTAGGTGTGCAGGCTTGTTGATTAACTCGAGTTCAACCTTTGCTCATGTTCTCTAAGATGGAGCCTGAACTAAGATAAAGTTGGTCTGTTCTCTCACTGGAAAAACTAAAGAGACTTAGCATGTTCTTTATACATTTATTTGTTTTTTTGTATATGTAACAATAATGTTTAAAGAAGAATAGGCTGTGAATAAAGGAGGGACAGGAAGGGTAAAAGGAAGGAAGAAATGATGCAAATATAGTTTAATTAAATTAATAATAACAGAAAAATACTAAAAAAAAAAACAACTAATTATATCATTTAAAAGTAATTTTCATGAAAGAGTTGTTAAACTCAAATTGAAGTCACAAGAACTACTTAACCATACCAACCTTAAACTTAAAATCATAAGTTTATTTTTCTAAGAGAAAACAGTTGCACAGAACCACATATGCAACGTAAGTTACTCTAGGAAAACCCTTTTCTAAAGGACATTTTTTTATAAATCAACTCAAGTCCAGCATTTTAACATGTTTTTGAAATAAAACTGATTATATTACTACTTAATTTTGGTATTTATGGACATATGTTGTCAGATATTTTGTCTTGGGTGATAATCTCCCAAATGTCCAACATTAATCATCTCAGCCCGAGTTCGATGACTCATATCGGCATTTTTCTCAAACAAACAAACAAAAAACATACAAAGAAAACAAAATCAACCATCCAACAAATACAATCAGCCCTTATAAAATTTTGTTTTTTGTATGAGTCCTTGCCTGAATTTACACAATGGCTGGTGGTTTGCTGGCACTTATTGTGTTTCCTTGGTTTGCAGGACAGGCTTTATATGACATTCTCTGTGGTTTTCTGTCTTCATATAACCACGTTTTTAAAAAAGTAGCCATATTGTATTAGTGGCTCCTACTACTCCACTATAGGGTCATCTTAAATAATCATATTTTCATTGATTGCATTCCCATACAAGTTTACTTTCTTGAAGACCTGGAAGTTTGGAAGAGACACAGTTCAATGTCAAAATTAACTATGGCAGAGGTGATGGTCTTTTTAGATGGGAGTATGATGAAATTTTGACCTATTATGTTGCACAATTGTTTATAAGTAGGATAATAAAATTTTTTCTCATTTTCACAGACACACAAAGGAAAAAAGAAAAAGTATGGTTTTAAATTTAATAATTTATGTTAAAAGTATGAATTTTTAATATTACTTAATATTTTGACTTTTCACCTATTTCATATTAAATTAAAAGGCTCTTTAGGTGCTTCTCAGCCATTCGGTGTTTCTCAATTGAGAATTCTTTGTTTAGCTCTGTACCCCATTTTTAATAGGGTTATTTGGTTCTCTGGAGTCTAACTTCTTGAGTTTTTTGTAGACATTGGATATTAGTCCTCTATCAGATATAGGGTTGGTAAAGATCTTTTCCCAATTTGTTGGTTGCCGTTTTGTCCTATTGACAGTGTCTTTTGCCTTACAGAAGCTTTGCAACTTTATGAGGTCCCATTTGTCAATTCTTGATGTTAGAACAGAAGCTATTGGCGTTCTCTTCAGGAAACTTTCCCTTGTGCCTATTTGCTCGAGGTTCTTCCCCACTTTCTCTTCTATTAGTTTTAATGTATCTGCT
>NW_022196912.1:63806327-63817501 GCF_008632895.1 Mastomys coucha
TTGGAGGGGAAACTGGGAATGGAGAAATTTACATGTAAATAAAGAAAATATCTAAAAAAAAATTAAAAGGCTCTTATAAATCACTTATTAAATTTTAAAAAAGCTTTAAATGAACAAAGGTCAATACATTTACTTGCAAAAGTCCCAAATATTTTCAACGATCCACAAATATCTAAAGATAGTTTTGATAATATGTTCTGAGCAAGGATGAACCATTTACCATAAACTCCCAGTGCATAGGAAAGACAGCAGGGTTGGATGAGGTTCTAACAAAACAACAACTGCCAAAATGAAGATGTGAGAGGTCATGAAACCATCCAAGATAGCTACTGTTATATGTCAACATGCAGTTACCTGGGATGGAAACCTCAATAAATATAGTTGAGATTGAATAGGCCTGTGGCTTTGCCTTGAGAATTATATTGATTGTATTAATTGATGGGAAGACCCATTTGAATTCTGGAGATTGTTCCCCGGACAGGAGGTCCTGGACTGATAAAACTGGCTCAGCATTAGCACAGATGCAGCCATTGCTTTTTACTAACAGCAGCTGTAAGGTGACGTTCTATGTCAGGTTCCTGTTGTTGGTCTTTCCTTAAAATGGTAAAATGTGTCTTGGACCATGAGGTAAAATAAGTCCTTTCTTCCCAAAATGGTGTTGGTCAGAGTATTTTTTCACAGCAACAAGAAAAGAAACTAAGACACTATCAGTGTCATGGATGTTTTGTTTTAATTTTAAAGCAGATTTACTAAGGTATAATTTGTATTTAATCAAAAAGTATGATTCAGTAACTTTCATTCAGAATCGTGCAACATCTCATAACACA
This sequence comes from Mastomys coucha, assembly GCF_008632895.1. NCBI lineage: Eukaryota > Metazoa > Chordata > Mammalia > Rodentia > Muridae > Mastomys > Mastomys coucha. The sequence continues at coordinate 63,807,155 of NW_022196912.1, forward strand.
TTTTCCTTACTTACGAGGAAAATGTTTTATATCTAAGGCATTCTATGAGATCAGTACTTTTAGATTTAAAGTGTTATATGTTCATTGTCTTCATCTGTACAGCTTACTTCATTGGCTATAATTTTTGAATATGAATTATATTCATATAGTTATAATATGAATATGTTATTACATATGACAGTACTTTATTCTTTTTGGATGGGAGAGGATAATATTCTACTCCATAGGCACCAGATTGTTTTTATACATTCATATATTGATGAACTCTTACATTAGTTATATGTTTGAGTGTTTGTGAATAGGGCTGTAATAATGAGTCAATGAGTACAACTCTCCTCTCTTCAGCCTTGTAGAACTTTTGGATAAATAGCCAGCTGGGGGCTGGGAACACATTGCTGTGATATATTATAAGTATCATTATCTTTAATTTATTTAGTAATTTTCATGTTCTTCTCTTCAAAGACTATACTAAATAACATGACTAGATAGAGCAGATAGGAGTTTCTTTCTCCTCATCTTTGTCAAACTTACTTTTTTTTTTTTCCAGGAACACCCACTTATTCAGGTGAGAGAATCAATGTCCTTTAGATTGCGCTTCCCTGATGACTACTCTTGCTGAATAGTTTTCATATACCTATTTGCCACTTGTATCCCTTCCTCTGAAAATTCTTTTCTTATGGATTATATCCATAGAGTTATGGTTTTGAAAACATTTGTGGTAACTTGTAGCTGGGTAAGTAAAGTACAAGCAATGGCCCCTTTGGAACTGTAGATGAAATCTTATATACATCAATAAGCTTTTCAAGAAAACACACATTCACACACACACACACACACACACACACACACACACACACACGCACGCACATACATACACGTTTTTATGTACATGTGAATATGTACAAATCAACTGAAAACCCTCATTTTAATAAAACAGAAGCAGAGTGGAGATTACAGAACATAAGTGCATGGGAAAATACAAGGGACATTGTTTAGATCCATCCTTATGTATCTGTAATTTGTTACCTACACATAAATATGTTATTCTACATATAAGTTTTTATAATCTTATGATGAAAAATAAGATTCAAATGGTCATGTGTGTTCTGTCCATAATTTCTAATTGAATAGGACTCTCAAAGGAAAAAAATGTACCTTGAGAATCATAAGAAGGTCTTTGATGTTCCTCCATTACATTGGCTTTCACTGAGTTGTTTTTAACCTTGGGAGTCCATTAAATACTCTGAGACTTGTATAGAACACTTATGTCCATCACATAGTCCAGACCACTTTCACGAATACATCCTAAACAAAAGCCATTCTCAAGCAAGTTGATTGTACACCTTACTTTCTTTCTTCATGCGCAAATAGTTAAGAAATAAGGTAACAGACTTTAATTGGGATTAGTTAAGCAACCCACATAATTAGATAGTGGCAAATTTGCTCTATGTATCAAAGGTTTGTTGTTTCACCAGTTTACTTCAAAGAGTCTGGAGAGGGGTAAATTGCTCCCCCTCAAATTTTAGATTGCTGTTGTGTAAGAAACTTACTAATTAAATTGATAGTTGGATTCTGGAACAGATATTTCACACAGTCTACTTTTAACTCATGCTTTATGGCTAAAGAACCAGGCCTGATAGAATAGTTAATTGCTATGTCAAGTTGATGAGACAAGGAATGCACAGAATAGTGAATCATTGTTCCAGGTATAAGCAGCCGTTTTATCTATTATTATTATTATTATTATTGTTGTTGTTGTTGTTGTTGTTGTTGTTGTTGTTGTTTTTGTGATAAAACACAGTTACTAAAGGCACTCTAAGGAAGAGAACATTTACCTTGTGTATGGTTTCAGAGATACAGAATATATCCTGGCAAAGTGCGCGTATGGAGATTAGCAAGCAGCAGGAACCATAACTAGAAGAGAAAAGTGAATGCTCATATCTTTAGCTGCACCCATGAAGCAGAGTTTGTAAACTAGAAGTGGTGAATTACAAGCCAGGTGAGAGTACATCCAACCTAGTGATACACTTCCTCCAGCAAGAATGACCCTCCCTACATCCTCCCCAAACATGCTGCCAAGTAGAGACCAAGTGTTCAAATATATGAGAACTTTAGGGATATTTCTCATTCAAATCTTGGCAGTGTGTGTGTGTGTGTGTGTGTGTGTGTGTGTGTGTGTGCGTGTATTCAGATGGGTCTGAATGAGGCTGACATATGAATCATTAAATTGAATAAGATAGATTGACCTTGCTGGTGGAAGTGGTTAACATCAGCATGAAGGAAGCCTGACTTTTAACTATGATATTTTGTGAAAGATGTCACAGGAAAATATCAAACGCTTGTGGGTAGGTCTCAGAGATGAAACAGGGGTCAAATGTGTTAAAAACAAGGGGCTGGTAGATTTGGTCTTTTTCTGAGTTATAGTATCTGTTCTGTGACTACTTCATAGCTTGTGATTATTGGCCAGCAATGTTGACATACAGTGGCTTGCAGATGCATCAGTTAGTTCAGTTCTTTCATAGTTATAGGGTGTTCTATTTCTGTGTATGTTTATCTCTAAATTTACTTTTAAGGAGAACATACTATGTTAAATCAAGTCTATTTTTTTCTGCTATGATGTTATCATAACTCAATTAGTTACATCTATAACAACACTACTTCCAAATACATTTTTCAGCATTAGAATTCAAAATTGCTACAGTATGAAAATATTTAACAATTTAACACATAGCAATATTTAAAGTATTCATACAATATGCTTAAAGCATATGATTAATCTGCAAATCTAATGAATACTCTTATTAGTATAGACTACAAACTGCTATCACTTGCCTTCTGTGAATAGCAATCAGAAAGACAGAGTATGTGTCTTGACCAACAGAGGCTGTGACTAAAAAATACTGTTTATTTGCTCAACAAAGCTAATGAGGCCAAAGAGGAAACTAAAACACACTTATACCTCCATTAAACAATTTTCTCAGCCTTTATGAAAGATAAATGAACAGTATGTTGTGGTGCATGATATTAGAATTCTATAGGAAAGATTGAATTATTGAACAAATAATTGTAAATAGAGCATTTTCAAAGCTTTGAAGATGATTGTTCAATTTGATAAAGTTTAGCTGTTACAGAAAAGAAAAGTTCAAAATATTTAAAAGTAAACAAACCTCTTAAAGGACATTTGACTTTAGAAGATGTGTCTTTATACAGTGAAGTGAAATTTTCCATATCTATAATACAATACTAAATTTCTATTTAGGTATAAGTTTATTTAAAAAAGGAAATTGTATGCCTTGCTATTCCCCCAATCTGATCCTAACTAAAGACACTCTGGTTCGTCCCGTGTCAGCTCCCAGGCTAACCTTGACCTTTACCTCAGTAGCCCTGCAGTTTTACATATACACATTTACTGCAATGTTGCTTACTCAGAGTTTGGCAGCTCTCTCTTATCTACTAAATAGTGAATGGCATTCTTCTGTTTTCAAGTTTAGTATGTAAACCTATATTTTTAGTCACCACATTCATTACCGAAACTTTACCAATTTTTGTATTATTTCCAAACATAAAATCTCTGTGCAATATATTAAATATTTTAAAAGAATAAGAGCAAGCAAAATCTCTTAAAAACTGTCAATTTGAAAACATAATTTTCAGAACTGTTCAGAAAAGAGGGAGGCTGGAAGGACTGCTCAGCAGTTTATGGTTCTTGCTGCTCTTCAGAATACCTGCCTTCAAATTCCAGCATTCAAATTGTGGCTTACTTTCATCTGTAAGTCCCAGATCAAAAGATTCAGACATTCTCTTATAGTACAGTGGGTATCAGGCACAAAGAGGACACACATAAATACGTGCAGGCAAAACATCCATACATCCAAAATAAGATATATAAATCTAAAATGTTTTAAAATATTGAGAAGAAATATATGTGACCCTCCTTTTTTTGTTTCTTTCTTCTTCTCTTCTTTCTTTCTTCCTTCCTTCTTTCCTTCCTTCCTTCTTTCCTTCCTCACTCACTCCCTTCCTTCTTTCTTTCCTTCTTCTTTCCTTCCTCTTTCTTTTTTAAAAAATACATTTATTGATTTACTTCCTGATCCTTGTTCCCCTCCCAGTGTCCCCTCCCATAGCTCCTGTCCCCATGCTCCCTCCACTTCTCTTCTGAGAGGATGGAGGCCCTGGCTTTGTATCTCCCCACCCTGGCACATCTGCTCTCTGCAACACACCCAGTCTCCCACTGAAGCTACACAAAGTAGCACAGCTAGAAGAATATATTCAACAGATAGGAAACAGCTGTAGAGATAGCCCCTGCTTCAGTTGTTTGGGACTCTTATGAAGATCAAGCTGCACAACTGCTACAAATGAGTTAGCAGTGTCGGTCCAGCCTGTGTATGCTGTTTGGTCCAGGGTCTGAAAGCCCTCAAGGGTCCAGATAGCTTGAGTCTGTGGTGCTCTTTCTGTGAAGATCCTATCCCTTTCTCATAAAACAATTAGCTTGAAATATTTTATAATTTTGAAGGAACAAAATTACACACACACACACACAGAGAGAGAGAGAGGGAGAGAGAGAGAGAGAGAGAGAGAGAGAATTATGGCAAAAGAAAACAGAAAACAACTAAAATTACCAAAAACATAACAATCTCCTCAGAGATTAAACTTTTCTTTTGGGGGGAATCTCATAAATACACAACATGTTCTAAAGAGAGGTAAATAAACAGGATGCTCAAAAGGAAGGTGAAATAGTAAGGTGTTTCCTGTAAGAGAACCGCTTAGGCTCAGAAATTTAAAAACAAACAAACAAACAAACACAAATCAAAGGAAAAACCCTCAAAGGCCTTAGGAAGTTCCTGAAACTGGCTGTATACACGAGGTGTTTCCTTATCCATGTATATGGAAGTAGTAAGGATTGAAGGTAAAAACAAACAAACAAACAAATAAAAAACAACAACAAAACCAAAAAATCTCAGATAAGTTAAATTGCCTGGAAATGCCAGGCCCCTCGAGCTGCCTGAACGATGCTCAGACAGACCGCCTGAGCTGTGCCTATGGAAACCTTTCTCTTAACGGAGTTTGCTGCAGGTTTCTAAATTTCATAGACAGCCATCAATGCTGGCTGTGCTTTTGAATCATTTTTACTCCACTTAGAAACTTCTTACTTATAACTACTCTCAATAAAACTCATTAGTTAACCAAGGTGGAAATGAGCAGTATCTTACCTTGCTCTGTCACTGATTTCCTATCTGCAATGAGTGTAAATATGTGCACATTTTCACATAACACACACACACACACACACACACACACACACACACGCACACACACACACACACACGCACACACACACACACGCGCGCACACACACACACACACACGCACACAAACACACACACACACACACAAACACACACACACACACAAACACACACACACACACACGCACACAAACACACACACACACACACAAACACACACACACACAAACACACACACACACACACACACACACACACACACGCACACCTCTCAAAAGAGTTCCTGATGATCAAAGTCACAACATTTTGTCAAAATATAAACTTACTTTGCGTTAAAATCTAAAATACAAAAGAAATAAGTCCATGCTTATTTAAATGACCAAATAAGCAGATAAATGGGGAAAAAAGATACTATTTTTCAAACATCAAGGTCCCAAGTAGTTAAGGAATTTGGACATTCTTCCTTTTCCTAGGTTTCATATATTAGGCAAAACCTATGGGTTTGCTGAAGTCTTCTCAAAGCTCTGAGGGATGAGTTCTCCCATGTTTCAGTGTTTATCACTTTTCTCCATCATCAAAGCAAGCAATCATGTATTCAGAATCTGAGACATTGAAATTTCAACAATGCCTGCTTGATTTTTCTCTAGAATATACTTTATGAAAAAATAAGTCATTTGAGAAACGCCAAGTTTTATATGAGCATATTTTACTCTCTACTGGTCACAAGACACCAAGCCCAGAAGAAGAGGTTTGGGCAAATAGCAGTAGACGGAGCTATGTGCTTCAAAGACATTTGGTGTTGGGGCATATAAGAAACAGTGTTGATTCTCACTTGGACACTAGTAGTTTTCTGCAGCAAAATGGGATGAAACAATCAGCAAAGCTATTGAGTCAGACCTATCAATCTATAACCCAAGTTCCAGGATGCTGCTGCAAGAATATGTGAAATCTTGTTTCAAAATACAAATAATAAAATAATGAAATAAAAGATACAACTAACAAAAGCATGAATGACAAAATATTAGTGCATTTGTCAATATATGATTATCTGGAATATTGCATTTATGACTTCTATTTGCTGAGAGGAGGTATATTGGTTTTCTACCTTCATTATTATTTTCTTCATAATGCTTTTATAGCAATTCAATACTAAATAAGAGGTCTCCAAAATGACTCCTTTCAATAGGTTAACACAAGAAAATTGTTTAGACATGAAATAATGAAAAAATATTATATTTAATAACAGTTCCTGGTATGTAAGATATTACTGTTTCATACTGTTATGTTTTTAAGTATGTTCCATGGAGAAACTAGATGACTGGGCTTCAAAGTTATTCAATGGATGCTCATATTGATAGTGCATATGTTCTCCAGAAGAGAAGGCAAAAATAATTATAGAAATAATATTACCACAAATATTTTGATAAAATTCAGCTTTTCCCCCAGAACTTACCACTAACAATTAAACAATTGTTAGTATACCTAATACATAATACTTAATATGCATCTATATTCTCATGGGGTCACCACCAGAAAACATAATATTTTTACTGTTTCTCACTTGTATGGTAACTATATAGAAACAATAAATTACCATAATGATATTTTGTCTTCAAATATTTTTATATCAGTGATAGTTGGAATAATCAATCACTTAGGTAATATAAATAAGGAAACATGGTCAATTAAATTTGGGAGGACATAATATAATAGTGTGCTCACAATATTTGACATAGCAAAGGGGGAAGCTTCTTATCCCTTTTCATAGTTTATTTTATTAATGTAAGCATACGATTGATTTTATTCCTTTCTATTAGAAGCATCCGTTTGAACTTTTTTAAATTTTTCTTTCTGTTTTTGTATCTGCAGCTTCCCCCATTTGTTTAATCACAGTGTGCTTTGTTTAATATTTCAGGGCTGTTTATCAAGACACCTTAATTTGATTGTTTCCTTTCAAATTTGTCTTCACCAGGTGTTTCTTGACTGGAACACATTTCCCACATGATAAAATTACAGGTCTAATTAATGCCTTTAAGGACATTGGTGCACAATTCAAACCTAATTTTCTGCAGGGGGCATATTTAGGTGTTTAACTAGGTGGAACTCTGTGCTGAGGATCTCATTTGCATACAAAGCCCTTTTTGTTATCTGTAAACACTCCCATACAGAAACAAAGAGCATATGCAGATTATTTTTTGTAGTGTATTAGCAAGCAGAGAAAAACAGAAAATAAATATATCTGAGCCACATTTCATAAAAGCCGAAACAGAAATCCTATTACATTAAGAATTGAGATATGAAGTAAATTTCTTTAAAATGATGAGAATAAGATCCAATATTTGAAAAGTAATGTAGGTGGGGGAGCCTGAAAAAGCATTACAAAATATATACAAGCTTTGAAAATTGACATGTATATGTATAAATCTGAGATGTATATGGAGAATCATAATAGAAGTATAGCCTCACGTGAAGCAACAAAAGGAAATGAAGTGACCAGTGGTACAAACTTGATGAATGCTAGCCAGAACACAAACTTCATTCTTCTATCTTCAGCTTGCAAGTTTTGGATAGGGGAATCTTCTAGGTCAGCATTCCTAATCATGTTCCATGTCATTTGAATCTCTTCTGAGATGTTAATGTTATGGATGCCTTAATATTCTCAGTAAAGCACTGGGTACACTGTTAAGATGTTGATCCTCTTAAAAGTAAATTCCTAAGAGTGATTCATGAAAACCAAAGATATTTTAGGCCAATTTCTTCGATGGTATACAAATACAATTTTATCAGTCTTTTATTTTATTTTTTTTTTTTGAGACAGGGTTTCTCTGTGTAGCCCTGGCTGTCCTGGACCTCACTCTGTAGACCAGGCTGGCCTCGAACTCAGAAATCCACCTGCCTCTGCCTCCCAAGTGCTGGGATTAAAGGCGTGCGCCACCACTGCCCGGCTTTTATCAGTCTTTTAATATGGACAGGTTTTTTTTTTTCTGACAGCTTTAAACATGTTAGAATGGAATAAAAATAGAATGCTCCTGACAATGTTAAAGAGACCAAAAGACCTTATTAAAAAATGTTTAGCTAGGGAACAGAGGCTAGAAATATGTCAAAGAGTGGAGGCTCAACTACTTCAGAATCAGAGGTCACTGCTTTTTGCTGATTAGCATTAACCCATTGAACGAAAAGCACATATCCTAGGTCTTCATTTTTCACTGAGGAAGTGCTGTAGGAATTTGGAGCCAGGAACACAGTTAAGGCCAAATCTCCAGTCCCTCCACAGGTTGAAGAATAAAGACTGTCCTTCCTGCACTGTTACCTTCATTTTTAACAGGTGACTTTCACTAATATACCATGTTTGCATATTTGTCATGAAGCCTTTCAAAGACTTATATTTCAAAAGAGCAAAGAAGAAAGTGACAAAATACAGTTTTCCCCAGCAAATGCCTGGAGAAAAGTAATAATAACGGCCTCCTTTTCCTTGTCTTAATTTTAATTTTAAAAGTCTATAGTCATTGTGTATATACAGTTTTGTACCATTGTACATTGAACATATGACTCCCATACTCTTGTATTAACTTTAGTCTTCAGTGTTTATATAGCAATGTCTTCTGATGTAATGTGTTATGTAAGTATTACTTGATGTGAGGAAGATATAAATTTATAATCTAAAGTTAAAGTAGTTGTCATACAGATCACAATTTTGAAGCAATGTTGATTATAGTCTTATGACATTTGTCTTCTTCCATATAACACCTATACATCAGTACAAAGATTTTTCAGTAGTTCTAGCTTCCAGAAGATTGCAAGGAGAGGTTGTTACATTCTAATTCTATTTCTTTTGTACACAATGTGTGAGACCAAGTGAAAACAAAACTCCAAGGTAGCAACAATAGTTCTTTAAATTAAATACAAATCCCTTTTCATGAAAGCCAGCTTTGTGCAGCAGTATAGGACGTGGAGACTGCAACCACGCTTTTCCAATGCAAATTTTCCATTTGGGATTTTTTTTATGAGTTTTTAAAAGATATTGATGCTAGCCAAGTATATATGATGGCAAAAATGTATTTAGCAATGTATTATAATTGAAATAGCTTCTTTTCTTTTTTGCTAGATAACATTTGAGAGTAAGGTATATAGCATACAGCCAGGAACTGATTAATGTGGGATAAAGTCTGAGACATGCATCATCAGATAATTTTATCACTAGGTTGAGACTATCCTTCCACAGACAAAGACAATTAGGATGCCACAAGTTAATCTTTGGTGCCATAGGGTTATAACTTATTGACTGACGGTACTATATGACATGAGATGTTACATTAATTCTCTTATTCACGCAAAATTTGGATTTTGTTTTAATTCATGTGTACTTTAAGTAAACAATATATTGTATATTACAAAGCAAACAGGCATTTAAGAAGGGGAGCATTGTAAATTCTTAATGTCAGTTGCTTCATATATGTTTCCTGCCTCCAACAATAACCTTTTAGTTACTTGATAAATGTATCCTTCTAGAATTTTATCTTAGTTAGGATTTCATTGCTGTAAAGAGACGCCATGAAGAAGGCAACTCATAAAGAGAAAAATATTTATTAAGGCTGGATTAAAGGTTCAAAGGGTCAGCCTATTAACATCATGGCAGGAAGCATGATAGTGTGCAGGCAGATATGATGTTAGAACTGCAGGGAGTTCTATGTCTGGAGCCTAAGAACTGCAGGGAGTTGATGTCTGGAGCCTAAGAACTGCAGGAAATTCCTATGTCTGGACATAAGAACTGCAGGGAGTTCTATGTCTGGAGCCTAAGAACTGCAGGGAATTCTATGTCTAGAGCCTAAGAACGGCAGGGAGTTCTATGTTTGAGCCTAAGAAATGCAGGGAATTCTATGTCTGGAGCCTAAGAACTGCAGGGAGTTTTATCTCTTGAGCCTAAGAACTGCAGGGAGTTCTATGTCTGGAACCTAAGAACTGCAGGGAGTTCTATGTCTGGAGCCTAAGAACTGCAGGGCGTTCTATGTCTGGAGCCTAAGAACTGCAGGGCGTTCTATGTCTGGAGCTTAAGAACTGTAGGTCATTCTATGTCTGGAGCCTAAGAACTGCAAGGAGTTCT
>NW_022196912.1:63818556-63818855 GCF_008632895.1 Mastomys coucha
CCTAAGAACTGCAGGGAATTCTATGTCTGAAGCCTAAGTACTGCAGGGAATTCTATGTCTGGAGCCTAGGAACTGCAGGGAGTTCTATGTCTGGAGCCTAAGAACTACAGGGAATTCTATGTCTGGAGCTTAAGAACTGCAGGGAGTTCTATGTCTGGAGCCTAAGAACTGCAGGGAGTTCTATGTCTGGAGCTTAAGAACTGTAGGGAATTCTATGTCTGAAGCCTAAGTACTGCAGGGAGTTCTATGTCTGGAGCCTAAAAACTGCAGGGAATTCTGTCTTGAGCCTAAGAACTGCA
>NW_022196912.1:63818866-63822528 GCF_008632895.1 Mastomys coucha
GTCTATGTCTGGAGCCTAAGAACTGCAGGGAGTTCTGTCTGGAGCCTAAGAACTGCAGGGAGTTCTATTTTTGGAGCCTAAGAATGGCAGGGAGTTCTATGTCTGGAGCCTAAGAACTGCAGGAGTTCTATGTCTGGAGTCTAAGAACTGCAGGGAATTCTCTGTCTGGAGCCTAAGAATTGCAGGGAATTCTGTCTGGAGCCTAAGAACTGCAGGGAGTTCTATGTCTGGAACCTAAGAACTGCAGAGAGTTCTATGTCTTGAGCCAAGAACTGCAGGGAGTTCTATGTCTGGAACCTAAGAACTGCAGGGAATTCTATGTCTGGATCCTAAGAACTGCAAGGAATTCTATGTCTGGAGCCTAAGGCAGCCAGAAAAAGACTATTCGCCAGGCATTCTATGAGGCCTCAAAGCTAGCCTACCCTGTCCCACATGATGTGTTTTAGCTGGCAGAATGCATCTGCAAGTATCACCAGGCCCACACAGTTCCACGTGCAAGAGGTTTAATTGGGACGGAGTAGGGGGGTCGTGGCAAGAAAGAGAGAGGAGAGAGAGAGAAGAAAGTGAGCAAGATGGAGGAAAGTACAGATATATATATATATATATATATATATATATATATATATATATATATATGTCATGACATAGCAGTCCAGGTAAAGGTGGGAGCTGAACCCAATGGATTCTGGGAATATGGTGGCCATTGCTCTGACTACAAATCTGTGGACTCGCCCATATATCTGCGGCAGGTTCTGGATTCTAACATACACACTTTTTTATATTATAAAGAGAAGGAAAGAAAAAGGGAAGGGGAAGCCGATGATGAAAAGGGAATGAGAGTGTCATGTCTCTTAGGCTACTTCCTGCTATCTAGGGGCATTGTCAATGGAGGTAGCTGCCTTTCACCATCGGGATCCACTTGGTAAATGTTTGCATCAGGTTTCTCAGTGCACAGTGGCTCATCTGTGGGCAGCGGCTGGTAATCCTGTAACAGGAGCTGATTGATAGTTTGGTTAGAAATTTTTTGTATTTGTCGTTGGAGAAATGTAGAGACAAGATTAATGAGGCAGGGAGCAAATAATAACACCAGGAAGATGACTAGGAGAGGAGTTACAAACAGGAGTATCCAGTTCCATATGGGGTTTTTGAAAATTTCAGAACTGGAGGTTTCGAGGTCTCTGAAGTTTTTTATGTCTGACTGCAGCTCCTGGATTTTATTTCTTACTATCCCGGATTGGTTGACATAGAAGTAACATTCTTCTTGGAGGAACAGGCAAAGACCACCTTCTTTAGCTGTCAGGATATCTAGTCCTTGTCTGTTCTGAAGCACTACAGCTGCCAAGGAGTCGATCTGTTTCTGGATAGTAAGCACAATTTCAGATATTTTTTGAAAATTGCTTTGAAACTGAGAAGTAAATATTATATTGGATCATGGAAGTTGTTATCCCTACAACTCCAGTACCGACAACTATGGTTATACCTGTAGCAACCAAGAGTGGCATCACTTGGACTGCACTCTTATGTTGGGCAGCTATCATATCTACAACTGGGATTGGCAGGGGTTTGTTTCCCTGGATCTCTCCCAGTTCAGGGAAAAGAAGTACTAATGTGTAAACTCCTGACCAGCTAGCAGGTAGACAATGATATGTCTGAGTGCCACAAAGAATTGATGCGTTTTGGATTATGGGGCATTGTGGCAAAGATGATATATCAAGGGTTATGGTTCTATTGCAGTCTAGGGAGCTCAGCATTTTTACTGACCGAGTCCCAGAGGCCTTAAAACAGGTTGTCACACCAAAGAGAGGGACATAGGTAAGGTATGGAGTCATGGCGACACTGGAGCCAGGGCAGCTAACAAAGGGTGAGGTAACGTTACTTGGCAGTATCACTGGAGATGCTGTAAGTGACAATTGTGAGTTAGTTTCAGGAGGTACACATAACCAGCACTCTTTAAAGTTTCCAGGTCTGGTAACATTAAGGAGTTGGTATGCCGAGGTCAAGGTCTGAAGTAAAAGGCGAAATGACAAGTTAGTACCATTTATGAGGGGTGATGTCAAAGAGATAAGGACCTCAGAGGAGTGTTTGATTATCTCCCCTACTTTTTCAATATCTAGGGGTTGGGCAACTGAGACATATTTTCTCTGAATATGGATGGTACTTACTGGGGCCCCGGGCTGATTTTTACGATAGAGCTTACCAAGGACTCCTGTCTCCCACCTGGAATCCCACGGATCTTGTATGTAGAAAAAAGTGTCTTGCGATGTTGATAGAAGAAATGATTGGTCAGTGATCCTAGCATATGTATTTGACAAGACCAATATGGGTAGCCCCCATATTCGTCTGGCCACTTTCTACAATATTCTTCTGTCTGGTCGAAGAGAAAGCAAGTATAGAGATCATAATGTTTAGATGGCATTATAGACACTGGGATGATGGCAATTTGGATTGGCTCTTGGCATCCAGCTATGGAGCAGTTTCCCGACCCTATTTGGAAAGACTGTTTGTTATCTGTGGGGGTTTCTTGAACCTCAAATCTCTAGACATAAGGGCTACCCTGGATAGAAGTGAACAACAGGGGAAGGATGAGAAACCCATGTCTATTCCAGTGATGTCGAGCTCGGCTGCTGGAGTGGAGTCTCATTTTCTGGGATTGGGGACAGGGTAGATGATCTCACTTTCCTCTGGAGCTTAATAGAGCACGGTCCTGTTAAGATTGATGTGTATGAAGAAGAGTCATTTTTAGGTGGAGGAATGAAAGGTTTGAGGTGAGACAGATGGACCCAATAAGAGAGTCCCTCGAGTTTAGCAGCTGTAGGGGTCACAAGAATTACTTTAAATGGGCCTTGCCACTCGAGAGAGAGAGGTGAGGGTCGATGACCTGGAGGGGATAGAAGGACTTGGTCTCCAATGTTGATAGGTAGTGGACAGGAGACAGTGTATGGCTGAGGTAGATGATGGTTAGCAAAGCTCCATAGGAGAGAACGGAGGTGGCAAAGTAATGGAGTAAGTAGATGATCTGGGAGGCGAGAGCATTTAGGTGAAAGGCCAGGAGTTAGGACTGGCCATCCATACATGAGTTCAAAGGGAGAGATGAAGAATGGTCACTTTGGGAGAGCTTGTAACCTGAAAAGAGCCAGGGGTAGGAGTTTTACCCAATCAAGGTTAAGTTCTTGTGACAGCTTAACAAGAGTGGTTTTTAAAGAGCGATTAGTTCTTTCTACCTTACCAGAAGATTGAGGGTGATAAGGAATGTGAAGATGTCAAGGGATGTCTAGGGCCTTGGATAAGATTTGAGAGACCTGGGAAGTAAATTCAGGACCATTGTCTGATTGGAGAGAGGTTGGGACACCAAACTGGGGGATGATCTCTCTTAGGAGGAGATCAGAGACTGTCTGAGCCCTTTTGTTAGTAGTGGGAAATGCCTCTACCCACCCTGAAAAGGTGTCTACCAAGACCAGGAGGTACTTGGCATGACTGACAGTGGGCATGTGGGTAAAGTCAAGTTGCCAGTCAGTTCCAGGAAGGGAACCTCTAGCCTGATGGGTAGGAAAAGGGGTGTTACGATACTTTGAGTTGTGGTCAGACTTTTGACAGTTTTGTAAGAAGCAGTGATAGATTTTAAGAAGCTTAAGTCCTCAGGAGTAGGCTGTAGAGAGAGAAAG
>NW_022196912.1:63823648-63825499 GCF_008632895.1 Mastomys coucha
TGTTTGTCTTGGACAACCTCTTGAAGTTTTTCAAAATTTATGGGCTTTAAGGCCGCTTTTCTAAGACCCAATTGGGTATGTGTTATCTATCTGGTGAATCCCATCTGCATGTACTCTCGCCTCTTCCCATACTCGCCTGTGTTCTTCAGGAAGCAAATTATTAGTAAGGATCATATAGAAGAGCTAGAAGTACAGGACCCCAGCCTGTTTTCTATTTGGGAAAGTTCACTAAGTGAGAACGGAACATGTACTCTGACGAGCCCATCCACTCCAGTAATTTCTCGTAGAGGTAGGACGGTCGCTAGGTCAGGTGTCTTTGGAGAGGAGGGACTTGAAGGTTTGGCTGCAGTCTTAGAGCAGTTGACAGGAGGAGTGAAGGTAGGTGTCAATGTGGGACATTTGGAGCGGCCCACATCTGGCACAGAAGGGGAGGGGTCTAGAGAGGTAGAGCTAGCAGGCTCTGGAGCATCTTGGTGAGGAGGAGAAACTGAGGCTGCAGTTTGAGTTTTTGGCGGCAAGGAGACAGGATTACAGCGAAAAGGGGGTGGTTCATTAGCTGGATCTAGCATTGTAGAGTCATCTAGAGGAGGTTGAGGTTGGCTAAGAGAAGTTGAGTTGGGGAACAAGAAGAGCACAAGAAGGAATTAGAACAGAGATACATGAATGTTTGAACATAGGGGAACCTCCTTCCATTTACCAGTTCGCTGACAGTATGTATTAAGACCCCTTAAAATAGCTGTGTCTAGAGTGCCATTAAGTGGCCACTTTGAATTACTATCTAGTTGATATTTAACCCAGACCTTATTGTAGAGATATATTAATTTTGATGCCTTCAAGTCAGGCATTAGCTTTAAAGATTTGAGATTTTCCAGGAGACATCCCAGTGGGGTGCCTGGAGAAACTGGTCGAAGACATTCTGGAACTAATTGGGGGGGTGGTTGGATGTTCGTACCAGCGTCCTGAGAACAATCCAAGCACCAAAAATGTTAACAGCCTAGACTAGTGGTTCAAGTCATCACGAGAAACCCTAGTGGCAATTTAGCAGGGCCGGTGGCCTGCGTGGGAAAGTAACTCACCCTGTATCCAGGGGTTTGATGGCTGCAAAGAGCCCAGTGAGAAATTATTAGGAGCGAGAGTTACCTCCGAGGGAAGGGGCACCCAGTGGCAGAATGTCCTAACGCGTATGCTAAGGGGGGAGGCTGTATTCTGTAATTTCCAGGGAAGGTTGGCCAGACCTTATCTTGGAAAGCTGGAAATCCTCCCCCTGACTGATCCTATTAATTAATATGCCGGTGTCTGTGTGGCTGGTTATGAGTGGTCTGGTGAATGGAACACATGGAACTGAATGGTGTCTGAGTGGGGTACAGCTCACGTGGTTATGTCCCGCGGTGTCTGGTGAGCAGCTGCCAGGTGAGGGGGCTGTGAACTCATGTACCTATAGCGCCTGGTTGACAGTGCTGGGACTGCTCTCCTGCTCCCAGTGGTCATGCGGGAAGGCTGATAGCAATGGGGCGGAGTAGCGGCAGCAGTGGTGGGAAGGGTGAAGGAGCAGCGGAGCAGTGGCGGCAGCAGCAGCGGTGGGCTCCACGTGGTGGCGGCATGGCTGTCCCAGGGGCCTGCTCCACGTGGCGGTGTACCCTGTCTGCCCCGGTGGTGTGGAGCGGGGTTGGCAGACGTGAACTGCCATGATCCCGGGTTTCGGCACCAAATGATGTGTTTTAGCCAGCGGGACGCATCTGCAAATATCACCAGGCCCAGACAGTTCCATGTGCAAGAGGTTTAATTGAGAGGGAGTGGGGGGGTAGCGGCGCAGAAAGAGAGAGGAGAGAGAGAGAAGAAAGAGAGCAAGAT
>NW_022196912.1:63825856-63860360 GCF_008632895.1 Mastomys coucha
CTAAAATAAAAAAAATTAAATAAAAATAAAATGAATATTTTAAAAATTAAAAAAAAAAACAAAACAAGGACACATCACCCGTGAGCCAAGCATTCAAGCACATGAGCCTATGAGGGTCAAACCTATTCAAACCACCACAAACTTTAAGAAAATGGGAACATAAATATTTATTTCTATTTCCTCTTTTTCTTAAATAATAATAACATAATTTATTGCATGTATATACATAGAGAGTAACTTCCAAAACTACCATTTCACTTCATCATACATGGTGAATATACCGTGCATAAGCAATTTCTTCTCTGCTCTAAGTCATTTCACCACTGTGGATAGATGTGTGGAGAGTTGAATAGTAAATTTATTTCTAATTTCTTAGTAATATAAACAATGTAGCAACAAATAGTATTCCATAGATGATATTTCAAATACAATTGTATATTTATAGGATAAATCCTTTCTGGCAATTTTAAAGGCAATCTTACTTCATGCATGTACGATTTAATTTAGACATAGTTTATCATATAGTTTTACCTTTCCATTTTTTCAATTATTTTCAAAAATAATTATTTCCTTCTTTTGCTAGATAACTACATCTCTCCTGAATGCTTCTATTTCACTTAATAACAGACTTTTGGTGATGATTTACCAATGTGTTTTCTTTGTTATTTCAGTCCTCTCTCTTTTTTTGTTACAGTAACACTCTTCATTCTTAACAACTACTGGGTGTGATCATATGATTTTACTTACCACTTAGGCTCTTTTGTGCTTCAGGAAACCTTGAGTTATTAATCATTACTTAGGTCAGTTTCCAGGATAGCTTGGAAAATATCCTCTGTTCATTAAATACTCATTTTTTAATTAATTAATTTATTTTTACACTCCATATTTTATTCCCCACCCCTACCATCTATCCTCCGACTGTTCTACATCCCATATGTCCTCTCCACCTGCCCAGTCTCCACATGTATGATGTCCCTACCCCCACCCCACCTGACCTCTAAACTCCCTGAGGCCTCCAGTCTTTTGAGGGTTAGGTGCATCATCTCTGAATGAACATAGGGCTGGTGATAGTTCTCAGATATATGTGATTTGGGGGCCACATATCAGCTAGTTGTTGCTGCCTGTTTGGTGGTCCACTGTTTGCTAGATCTTGGGGGTCCAGACTAATTGAGACTGCTGGTCCTCCTGCAGGGTCGCCGTTCTCCTCAGCTTCTTTCAGCCTTTCCCTAATACAACAACAGGGGTCACCAGCTTCTCTCCATTGGTTGGGTTCAAATATCAGCATCTTATTCTTTCAGCTGTTGTTGGGTCTTCTGGCATGAGTTCATGCTTGGTCCCTTTTTGTGAGTGCTCCCTATTTTGTCAGTAATAGTGTCAGGCCTGGGGACCTCTCCTTGAACTGGATCCCACATTGGGCCTGTCACTGGACCTTCTTTTCCTCAGGATCACCTCCAATTCCATCCCTGTAATTCTTTCAGACAGGAACAATTGTGGGTCAGAGTTGTGACTCTGTGATGGTCCACCCCTCCCCCATTTATTGCCCTGTCTTCCTACTGGAGGTGGGCTCTGTAAGTTCCCTCTCCTTACTGTTGGGCATTTCATCTAAGGTCCCTTCCTTTGAGTCCTGAGAGTCTCTCACCTCCCAGGTCTCTGGTGCATTCTGGAGGGTCCTCCCAACCTCCTATTTCCTGAGGTTACCCAGTTCCATTCTTTCTGCTGGCCCTCAGGGCTTCAGGAAGTTCCTTTGTTCTCTGAGTCAGATTTTTGACCCTCAATGTTTACTATACCTATTGTCTTTCCTTTGATCTCTTCAAAAGTTTGAAACTGCTAGATGTCTGTACAAATGAAGGTCTATAAATGAGCCAATAGCTAAGGAAAAGTCTCTATATTATCTAGAAAGTCATGGCAAACCTTGAAGTTGAGCTTTCTTGTGAAGGAATGAAAGGGTTGACAGTGACAAGGAGGATGGAGAAAGAGACAGGAAGGGAAATATATCATCTGCTCAGGGAGGGGACATATTTGAAGGAATGTTAAGATTTTTTTCCTCTCTATAATCTATACTTATAAGATATGTATAAATACTTGTTAAATAAAATCTATATGGCAAATTATATATTACCCTATATTTAGAGAATCCTTTAAAAATCCCTTCTGCAAAATCACTTTATCATCTTTCAAAGATTTTTGTTGTCAATTTATTTTTATATAGGTTTATCTTCTGGATTTTTGTTATAAATGGTTTCTAATCAGTCATATTATGGACATAGATTGTTTAAAACTAATAGTTGTTTGATGCAAGAGATTGTGAAGTACCTAATGGCTTTTATTACATACCTATGCTTGGTGTTTGCACTATCAAATCAGCTGTCTTGGAGCCTCATCCTAATTACTAGGTAAATTGGAAAGTAAAGGGGAGATTAATTTCAGTAGATGAGTAAAAATAATTTAAATGTTTTCTAGGAACTGGCTCACATGAACACTGCCATAGACTCTGAATTTCAAAATCCAAGCTTTCTTGGTAATAAGAGTTCACTATGAAAGGGGTACAGCAAAAGTGATTCTTAACCTTCCTATTGCTGCAACTCTTTAATGCAGTTTCTCATATGATTGTCACTCCTAACTGTAAAATTATTTTTGTTTCTAATCCATAACTGTAATTTTGGTAATGTTACAAATCATAATTAAATAATAGTGTTTTTTTAATGGTGTTAGGTGACCCTTACAAAAGGATTATTCGACCACCAAAGGGTTTACAACCCATAGGTTCAGAAACAATGGTCTATTAAAATGTATACTTTAGACCCATAAGAAACAGAATGTCCATTTTATGTGATGTCTTATGAAGAACACATACAATTTGCAGAAGTTATGTAGCCAAATCCAGGTAGATATTAGACTGCTTAACCAGTCATACAAAAATGAAGTCAGCATACATTTTTACATTTTTACATTTTTAAAATGTATATGCTGTTATATGAGAAGCATTGTCAGATTCTCAACTTTTGAAATGGACATTTGAAAGTTATTCCTGATGTAGCTCTGTTTAGGTTTCTTTAATTGGCAATCAATCCTGTCATCTTTCTTGATCACTCTTCTGCAGCATTATTTTAGACAGCCATCACTGGCTTACTACAGCAACATGCCAGGATGCCTTTGTCTTATCAATGTCCCATGCTTAGCTCAGCCAATTCAGTGTCATAAGTGATTCCATAATGCTGGATTTATTGGGCCCCATCCCAGTTTTAGAAATGAAACCTAAATGTTTTGAATGACAAAATGGCTGCACGTTTCCCATTCTCAGTTGCAGAAAGAAAAGGAAATCCTGTGTAAAGTGACTAGAGATCAGCAGTTCTAAATTTCAGGTTTAAAGATCTCCATCTATGGTGTGTCTACACACATACACACACATGCACACACACACACTCACAGGTATACTGATTTATTGAACAAGAAGCATATCTAACAAATTTATACACAGCGAAGTACCATTAACACCGTTCTTACCCGTTTCTGGAACATTTTTTTTCTTATTTTTACCAATCCATAGAAAACATTAATTCATACACAGAAAGTCATTTCAAAACATAGCCCCTCAAGCACTGTGGGATGGAGCTGGGTAGGTATTTTAAAGGTTGAGTCTTGGCCCTTCAGAGAGTGCCGCTTTTATATTTTCTACATGCTGTAAAAGGCACTGGTGTTACAGAAACTGCTATAAAATTCACCGTTGCTGAAACATGCAAATCAGCACAGAATGTTTGCTGGAGGGTAAGTCATAGCAATGCCATTGAAATAGCCTGGGCATGCATATCTCATCAGTGACATCTTGAGCTCTGTTAATCAATTCCTATTTGAGATAAATGCATCTGCTTGTATCTCCAAAAGCTGGATTCACAGAACCGTGACTAAGATATTTCATAGATGCCCCCCAAGGACTTTAAAAGACAGAATGATAGGAAATTTACTAAATCCATACTGGTAACCTGAAGAAAAGGTTAAGCAAAATTCAGAGGCTTCTTGATCCTCCTGCTCAGCCTGCAAATGTTAACACACAGTGTTCTAAATTGGTCCACTAATTCCTGAAGATATGATTCATAGCTGTGATGTCTGCGCTAGAGCAATAAGTGGTGATAATTTCAGGCTTTGAAAAGTAATATATCTCAGGATTGCATCCTCTGCTGAACTGTTCCTTCTAAATATTTTAGAAGCAGTGATTCTCCGCTGAAGAAAAGCAGAACAAAATCTGACAAACAATGGAGGGATGTGAGTATATATGTATATATATAAATTTAGTAGGAGGCACTATGGAATGTGGATTACAATTATACTCAGAACTCTGAGGGGCTACCGATGACGTCTTTACTTCAACTTCTTCCTCTCCTAAATCATCGATAATAGAGGCCGCAGGCATTGTGAAGTAAACCCTGAAGCTCGCCGCACATCGACTCTAAGGGTATCATTTTTACAGTTCAGTTAACAAGAGACATGAAACTCACACCACTCTTTGACTTGCTTTAAAAGTACCTTTTCATGTTTTAAATTCTCCTGTTCCATATATTTGCAATCATTTGGCCCTTAGCATTCTCCTTGAAACTGTCCTCCTCTTCCCATTTCTCCTCTTGTTCCCGCTGACATTTTTTTACTCTATAGCTCCTAGCTATCCCTCAACCACAAAGGTAGTTGAAGCAACATCCAAAAATACCAGCTCCCAGGAGCTGTTAGTTCTGTGCTTAGAGTATAAAACGGGTCTCAAGCCTGGGTAATAACTGAATTCATGAATCTCAATTCCCAGATGACATTAATAGCAGCATAGAGCAGGAAGCAGAGTTATGTTAATTTCTGCAGGTAATGCGTGAAAGCAGATAGGGAATGCTTGAAAGGTCAACATCTGCTGTCATGCACGAGTGTCGCAAAATGTGATTGGCCAGTAAATGTCAACACCATGTTCTAAAATCTACATGCCACCCTTTCAATTTAATCTTAGCTTGCAGCCCAGCTAACAATCATGCAGCATGTTTCAAAAGCCCTTGAATTCTAAAATGGAATTGTATGATTGCATTCCCATGGCAATAAGACACCTGTAAATTACAAACGTGTCATTTAATCAGCATAAATGTAGGGAGTTTGTGCAGCCACTGTGAATTTTTTTTTCCTATCTATTTTCAAGGGAGGCTGAAGACCTCTTAATGATTATATACCATACTGCAGGTCGAACTGTTGCCATGGTATTATGTTCTTTTTTTTTTTTTTAAGAGTGACTAGAATGCAGAGCAGATAATGAATCTAATTGATTGTCCTCTGCACCACATAGATATGGTTTATTTTTCTCCCCTTTGTTTTCCTTTTCTTTTCAATCCAAATTATATTCAAAGGTATATTTTCATACAGTGACAGGAATGACTGTCATATACAACAACCCCCACCTAATAAAAATGAATACATATAAAATAATCTGCCTTGAAAAATGTCTGTAACAAAAAGGATATGCATAAAGATTAGAGGCAAAAAATCGCATTCACCACAGACTGCCAGATATATTGATGAAGAGAGAAACATTAAGTTATTCCAAAAAAAAAAAAAGGGAAGAGTCTATAGATTAACAGCATACTGAAGTATCTAAGACACTTTTTCATTAACTATGAACTAAATTAGTGAATTTCACATAGTCACAAATGTGTACATCCTATGTATCAACCACATATTTGAAAAGTAACTGGGATCAGCAATGTTATTATTATTAACATGTCTTTACCATCTGAAAGGCATTTATGGTTTAAACCATTCTATTTAGGTGCTAAAGAGATGCCTCAACAGCTAAGAGTGAAAATACTCTTGCAGAAGACCAAAGTTCAGCTTCCAGCATCTCTGTCAAGTATCTCTGAGCCACCTGTAACTACATCGCCAGGAAGGATTCCACACCCATAAGAGTAGAAGAAATAATGTACACAAAGCCATATACAGACATGTAATTAAAAATTAAAAACAAAAACAAAATGAAAAACTTTCTCTGTACAATAGAATATGTGACTTTTATTTTGATTCTCTATCTAAATTGCCAAAAGATAGAATTTTAACAGACATTTTAGCTTTTGTTTATTATCACATGGGTAGGATTACATGCGTTTTCACATATAGAACATTTATATTTGTAGAATGAAGGTATTAGAAACACAAACTTGAAGAACCTTCTGCTTAAGAATTTCTGAGATAAAATCATTAAATGAATGTATGCAGTCATTAAAATGACTTGCTCTGCATGATAGAGTTGGTCAAGGAACCTGGTTAGAGCCCACCTTGCTTTATTCTTTCTTTCCTGTTCTTTCGAATACTCAGCTTTGAGTGATATTTTTCATAAAACAAACTGACATTAAATGCATAAATTTAAAAAATGGAGTTTCTTCTTCCCCCTAAAAGAAGACAGGTACAGATAAATCTAGTTTCTATTTAGAGTCTATAAGTTACATAACAACATGAACAATGTGCTCATATTTAATGTTAAATATGCCTCTTTTCAATTGTTTA
This sequence comes from Mastomys coucha, assembly GCF_008632895.1. Classification (NCBI taxonomy): domain Eukaryota; kingdom Metazoa; phylum Chordata; class Mammalia; order Rodentia; family Muridae; genus Mastomys; species Mastomys coucha. Next base: position 63,832,376 of record NW_022196912.1, read on the forward strand.
TATATACAAAACATTTAGCTTTACTATATAAAGAAATAAACAAGGTGTGTTTGTGCAGTAGATGATAGCCTTCAAATCAATCCTTAGTACTAAAATAAATAAATAGTGCAAAAATAAATAAATATTTACTTGATATTCATATATACAGTGGATTATATGCAGCTGCAAGGAAAAAAGATATCATGGCATTTACAGGGATGTAAAAATCATGCTATACTAAATAATTCAAATTGCATGTTTAGACTTATATGTGAGACCTACAATTATACACCTACATATAGAAAATATGTTTGCATTTATATATGTCTGTTTATAGGGCACAAATCTAGAGAGGAAAGCATAAGAATGTACAAAAAGGGAGGAAAATGGAATACATAGAATAGGAACACTGAAAAAATAATTAGTTGTGGAAAAGGAACCAAAGGGGAATGAAAGTGAACAAAGTATGATATTAAAATGAATCCCATCACTGTGTGTGCCAATCTACGAAATTAATTTTTTAAAAAGAAACAACCTTAAAGACTCTTGCTACACTTGATTTCTCTCCTGACATTCACCTCCTCATTACAACCCCAATAATCAAGACAATTACTAGGTAAAACAAAGAAGACAACCTATATAAATTTTGCCTTCCTATTTCCCTTCCCTTTTACTGTGTTGCAGATCAGATTTAGGGCTTCAGGTATGGTGGGTAAATTTCTACTCATTAAATTTCAAGCACAGCCTTCAACTATTTTCCTGCCACCCACCAGCCTTCCTTCTCCCCAAGTCTTTCTCCCGCCTGCCTACCTTCTCCTGCTTACCTTCTTCTAGCCATGTCTTCTTTCCACCCACTTAATTTACTTGTCACATCTTTCTCACACCTGCCTGAGCTCCTTTCCCAGTTCATGTTTCTAAGACTCACCTGAAGTATGCTTTTTCAAATGACTATGTCCTTTGCTATTCTATTTTTCCAGTTTCCTTTGTTACTTTTGGGACAAATTTATTCTTACAAATGCTAAAATGTCATCTGTGTTAGAAGAACACAGGGAAATCTGCATCTTTAACAAAAGCAATATTTCATGTTCCTGGATATAGTGCCATAGATAACAAGTAGGCAGGAAGTCGAATTTTTTAAAGCAAAAACTATTTTAGAAAATCATGTTGTACATGACAATTATTTTTTCCTACATAGAACTATTGGCTACTGTACTGAAACACTGTCTAAAGACACTAACACTAGATATATTTGCAAATAAGAACAGTCGATCGATCTAGTCAGTGACAGGGGATCTAGTTCCATAGGTTTTTATATAAGGGTATGGACAATTAAAGTAGTACGAATTGAAGAATTCATAGCAAATTGAGTTCTTTTTATTTCTTAACATAAAATTGTCCTCTTGAAATATGCATTTAGGATAGATGATGGCGCCAAAGCTGAGCTGATATAGGTTGCTTATGTTAAATGGTTAAAAAGAAAAACTTGCCGGGCAGTGGTGGCACATGCCTTTAATCCCAACACTTGGGAGGCAGAGCAGGTGGATTTCTGAGTTCGAGGCCAGCCTGGTCTACAGAGTGAGTTCCAGGACAGCCAGGGCTATACAGAGAAACTGGTTCTCAAAATACCAAAACAACAACAACAACAACAACAACAACAAAAATCATAATCTGACAGGGAGACTTTCTTATTTAAATATTTCAATAGAGGACTAAATTTATTATATGAGCTAAATTTGAATATGGTTCACATTTTTACTAATAAAATATCATTTATGCCTGCAAACCCCAAGTAACTCCTTTCTCTCTCTCTCTCTCTCTCTCTCTCTCTCTCTCTCTCTCTGTCTCTCTTTCTCTCTCATTCTCTCTGGCCTCCAAACACACACACACACACACACACACACACACACACACACACACACTATAAAGCTCAAATGTATAAGAAAAAAATGATCCCTAGTTAAATTCTCACTATACAATTTGCTACAGTTTTGAATATTCCGCCTTTCAGAAGCAGTTTCTGGAATCGTTCCCTATTTCCTCTCCTGAAAAGAAGATCGAATGGGTCCCCTAACTACTGGTGATAAGAAGGAGAAGATAAACCAGAGAAGTCATTCTTGCCTTTAGGGATTCACCTGGCAAATTGCTGCTTAAAGAGTCCTGTCAATAAGTTAACTTCTTTACTGTCGGGAGCAATTCTCTCCTGCCGGGAAGATGGACAAGATGACCTAATAGATCTTTTCTCATCTCAAGATTCAGTTTCTTGTGAAGAAGTGTGCTGGAGCACAGAAATAGTGTTTAAGGCTTGTCTATAAAATTCAAACATTTTAAATATTTGTATCTTATTTTATATCTTGGTGAACTGGTATAAGCTCTCTGAAAATGTTCATTTTCTCATTATATACATTTCTCTAATGTATTGCTTGTGTTTAAAATAATGGCAATGATTAATATGTAGGGACATTTTTCCATCCCGATATCTGTGTTATTTCAAACAAAAGCCTTCATCTGCTGGTCACTGGGTAGTTATGACAGAACAGTTGGTTGTTGAATCTCCTCCTGCTCATTACTTAAGTTACCTTACTTTCTTTTTCTTTCTTTTTCTTTTTTTTCTTTTTTCTTTTTTTTTGGAGACAGGGTTTCTCTGTATAGCTCTGGCTGTCCTGGAACTCACTCTGTAGACCAGGCTGGCCTCGAACTTAGAAATCCGCCTGCCTCTGCCTCCTGAGTGCTGGGATTAAAGGCGTGCGCCACCACCGCCCGGCTGTTACCTTACTTTCTATTTATCATAATATTGGGAATACTAATGGTAATTCATCATGGGATTGCAGTGAGGATCAAATGTACTATGTCTGCTAATGTTAATGCATCATAAAGTTAATTGTTGTGCTAATACTTTTAAAATATTTTGACTTTAATAATATTGAATCCTCTTATTATATACATTGAAAGAGAATCTTATGTCTTCAGATAGATGCAGCATCTGGCTCTCATCAAAGAAGCCTCTCTGTAGCAAACAGAAACAGCATCACAGATCACAGAAACAACAACTGGACAAAATGCAGAGGTCAATGAAACCTAGAAAGACCATCCCCAATGGATATATCTACATAACAGCTTCGGTATCTTTTGCCTGGGCAACACTCTGGAAGAGGCGGAAGGAATGAGTAAGATCTAGAATGCCACAGTGAAAATAGTAAGATCTAGTTAGTCCATAATGAAGCAATATCTTGCCTAGAAATGACTGCATAAACAGGACCAGCAGAACAATGACATTATCAACAAACATTCCAAAATACGAGAGAATTTTTGCAAGATTTTGCCCTAAAAATTATGGTAACTCAGGGCTGGAGAGATGGCTCAGCGGTTAAGACCACTGACTGCTCTGAAGGTCATGAGTTCAAATCACAGCAACCACATGGTGGCTCACAACCATCTGTAATGAGATCTGATGCCCTCTTCTGGGGTGTCTGAAGACAGCTACAGTGTACTTACATATAACAAATAAATAAATCTTTAAAAAGATTACGGTAATTCAATGACTACTGAAAGGAGAATTACCATCTCTAAGGAATAAGCCCCCTTCTGGTTGTGGCAACCTTGAAATCATATAAAAATAAACAGTAATGATAGATTCAGTGGTGTATGTTTGTGTGTGTGTATGTGTGTGTGTGTGTGTGTGTGTGTGTGTGTGTGTGTGTATGTGTGTGTTTGTATGTGTGTGTGTAATAATAAGAAGAATGAAAGAATCTATCAACCTGACAGTGGAGACTATAGGGAGAGTTTGAGGGACAGTAGTTGGCAGAGGTTTTACGGAGGAAAGTAAATAGATAGAGAATGATGTAATTCTATTTCAATTAAATCCATATTCAAAATTAAAAAGAAAAATTCCCAGCAATCACATGGTGGCTAACAAACATATGTAATGTGATCTTGTGCCTTCTTCTGATGTGCCTGAAGATAGCGACAGTGTACTCAGATACATAAAATAAAGAAATAAATCTTTTTTAAAAAGAAGCTGCAGGATTCCATATGTAGTATTCTGTTGTTATCCTTGATAACTTAGAAGAACAGTGTTGTTTGAAATAAAAAAGCTGTCGGGTGGTGGTGGCACTTGCCTTTAATCCCAGCACTTGGGAGGCAGAGGCAGGCTGATTTCTGAGTTCAAGGCCAGCCTGGTCTACAGAGTGAGTTCCAGGACAGCCAGGGCTACTCAGAGAAAAACAAAACAAAACAAAACAAAACAAAAAAAACAAAAAAAACAAAAAGAAAAAAGAAAAAAGTTACCAAGTCAGAGAAGATTTGGGGCCTTTAAACAATGAAGTTATATGTACGAAAGAAGTGTGTTCCAGTGATTTCAAGTTCATAATTGAAAGAGCTTTGTTACATTCATATATTATCTGCAGTGATTTACAAACCCTTTCAAGGGTCAAGTAACTGCAATTAAGTTGACCACTAGCACTAAACTCTTGCTCCTTTATGCGGTCCCCTCACTAGCTCTAACAGGAGTGTGACTTCCATGGCTCACACATCTCCAATACACGTTATTCATATCTTTGTGTTTAGAATATGAGCAACTCATGATCCAGAATACAAATTGCTTATGAATTGTAACAGTAGGCAGTTTCTTATTCTTGTAAATCCTTTTCATCTATCAAGATACTTGATATGGAACAGTCTTCCAATAAATGTTTTTCTGATAAATGTTTGTTGAATGAAGAAACAAATGCTGTACTTTAAAATTGATTTTCCAAACTGCAACATCCCCAGTCTTCAAATGACAATGGCAGAGTACTTTCTCTGCACACCTTTTATTATTGAAAGCAGCTTAAAGTGGTTGCATTGACTTACTAAGAATTTTTTTTATTTATTCACTTTACATCCTGATCACAGCCCTATCTCCTCTCCTCCCAAGTCCTACCCTTACAAACTACTCCATCCATTATTGGGGAAGTTACCCTTGGGAATCATATCTAGTATTAGCCAGGCTAAGCACATCATCTCCCAATGAGGCCCTGCTAAGAAATTTTTATAGCATAGTGAGATTGGCTTTTCAAGTTTTCCAACTTCCAGAGATTCAATATAAAGAGACATTTCAGTGTGTAAAACAGTGTCATGTTGCTGCCATATAATTTGGTGCTATAACATCTGTTATTGAAATGACTGAACTAGAGACTTGACTACTAAGGGCAAAGTCAAACTCTTACTAAATGTGTTTCATAGTAGTGGCTTTTAGCAGATGCATAATATACATTTCCCCTGTATTGCCTGTACTACTAAAAACAAAGAATTTTATTAGAGACATTGGTTACTCGCTTGAAAGCTAAGATTATAACACAGATTCCTTGTATTTTTTTCAATGCATCATTCCCTCTACTTTAAATATCCAAAGTATGCTTTATCTGACACAAAAATGAGCATACATTTCTGCATTTTATCTTTGGGAATAAAATAAATTTCCAAAAAGAAACTGCTTGGTTGAGAGCACTGAGCTTCAATTTCTCTGTAAAGAAATTTCTTTCCAGGCCAGGTGTAGCAGAGAAGTACTTGAGAAAAAAAAACTTTAGTTTCATTTTTGCCTCTGTAGAAATAAACTTTCAGGGACAGTCACCCAATGTGATAACCTTTCACATGCCTGTTGGGGACAGTGTAGAAGGATACTGCATATTTTTACTTTCAATCTTTTCACTGTCTCTTTTAAACCATTGTGCCCTTTTGATGTTTGTTAAAAGGTGCACAATTACAAATTTGGTATCACATGTTTCTCTAATATTCTTGCAATTGCCTCTGATCGACTCAATGTAATATCAAAATCAACAGTGCAAAAGATGCCTAACAGGTTTCTGAGCTTAACCAGCTTTCTTCTCCAAACTGAAATCCTCTTTTTGGAAACACCTTGCTTTGATACTCTTTTGTTATAATTGAACGAGGAATTCTTAGACTGACTTGCTTATTATTAATTCTATTCAGCTCTCCATCTTTCCTCCTATCCTTGCTGCATCCCTTTCTGTTCCTCCTCAATGTTAACCATAGCAGAAGTGGGACATCTGCTCACAAAAACATTTAGATTGCTAATGATTCTTTTTAACATCTGTTGTACTGCTACTGAACAGTTGTTGTTTCTTTAAGGAGACTCAAGGGACAAGACCTATGTCACCTTAATAGTGGGTACTTTTTGAAAGTTGTAAGCCCTGTACCTTTGGGAGCCATCCCAAAGTGTCACAGTGTACATACATAAACTTAATGCTTCCAGTTCTGCAGTCTTTCTTTGTCTATTGCAGTCTTTCTGATTAGAGTATTTTGTATCTGGTTGTTATAATATTTGTTTTGTCCTGTCTTTACACACTTTTTATTACAATTAAACTTTCAAAGAAAAGTTGTTAATCACAAAATATATCTTATATCTCTCATTGAATTGAAAGTAAACCTTTGTAAAAAAAAATCTAAATAGACTTGATACTAACAATTCAATCTGTATGATAATTCATAGTAAAATGAATACAGTATATGGCCTAGGATCATATTTCTATTTTCTTTAACCAATGCACTGTACTTATTCATATATACTTTTCATGGGAAGAAATAAAAATGATTTATTTTCAAAATATCTCTTCTTAATAGTCTGGAAAAATGATTCTATTACCATACTGCAAGTACAAACATTGTTTCCCTACACTCAGGCTACAAAAGCCAAGATTTTGCTGAGATAAAATCTGTTCACATATTAGCAAAAATAATCCTCTGTTAATTCAACAGAGTAGTGTTCATAAGTAAGGGGGCAGCAACAGTGCTGGGCTGGCATATTTTTCATTCAGTATTTTATCTTAAGGGCTTTGTCTGTGGTTTCTTTCTCAGTTGTGCTCTTGTACATACAAAGTATACACACACACACACACACACACACACACACACACACACACAGCAGGTGGTGAGTTCTTCCTTATCCCAGAGGGCTTTGCCATTCTCATTGTTTTTAATCTGTATAAAGCCATATTGCAACCTCTGGTGGATGAATCAATAATGACAATGGTAAAAATAAAAAAAATAAATTAATCATCATCTTTACAAGAATAGATATATCTACAAAATACCTTTTATGACAAGTCAACATGCTAAAATCAGCAAAACAAAGACTCCAACAATGTCTAACTTGCGGAGCCAAGGAGTCTGTTGAGTTTATTAATACAGAATTTGTGTTGAGTCACAAGAGCAGCGGAGACCTTAAATGGTCCATCACTTTGAAATTATACCCCACTATAAATGACAACTCCATGAAAGCTGAGGTAGCGAGCCCCCTTTCAGTTAGTATTCCTCCTTTCCTGCAATATTTTAGGATCTTTCAAGACCACTTGAAGCTGGGAGAAAACAGCAAGGAGTAATGGCTAAAAATCTGGGGGTTGTCAATAGTTCTGTCTTTGTTATCATAAACCCAGATACCTTTGAATTGTTCTTCTCATTTAGTTGTCATGACTACCAAGATATGTTAGACCAGATGATGAAGAGATGATTAATAATGCTGTGCCCAGAGGGGAAAAACATGCTACAGTACTACTAGATCATGGTATCATAATATTTAGTGAGTCAGAGAACACTAAATATGATAGATTCAAATCCAGTTATTAGTGTGCAACAACCAAAATCATGTACTAAAGTACTTAAGTAACACCAAAATATGTGAATCAATTTTCACCAGGGATTTTAAAATTTTTAAAGTCACAACCCACTCAGAAAAAACTTTCCATATTCATTAAAACGATGTTCAGTGGGGTTTAGACAGTGAAGCTTATGCTAGAGAATTTTGTGGATTTTATCTAGGAGTCTGCGCATTCATCCAGCAAAGTATCAGTTCTATAGCCTCAGGCATTAGCTTGTCTTTCTTTCCCATTGCTATCAGTGGTGGGGAAATTGAAAAACATTATATAAGTGATGTGGCCCTGGGTCTGTTTTATGTTCCGAATTCAGTGGTATAAAAGGTGTATTTGGGGAAATCTTTTCAGAAACCCTAGCATCAGCAGCAATGACAAGAATGCTATCCATTAGCCCACTTTTTATTCATTTGTAGGAGGGAGCCAGGAATTGGAATTGGCAAGACAATTTATGCCTTTTTCAACATTTACATCTTTGTATTTGAGGAAGATGGCAGCCCTTTCCTCTTAGCAGTACTCAGAGTCCCTTGGGGATGCTGCTGTCATGCTGGTGAGTCTCAATGCCTTGCAGTGTCTAGTCTTGCTAGCTTTAGTGTCAGGTACTCTATCTCCGAGGACATGTACAGGTTTGCATGTGTTCACAACCTCAACATAAACACATAATATTGCCAAGTTTGACAGTAATAAGCATACACTAAACAAAGCAAAGCTGAAGCATCTTCTTATACACAAAGCAAACAAAATTGAATTATGTACAGTGTGATTCTCCTTTATGCTCCTTTTGAATAGACAACATGAAAAACTCATTTCAATCTTCCAATTCTTTAGAAAGGTCACAATAATTATATATTTTTCTTGGACTACTTAATCCATTGTTCCATTTACAGGACTACCTTCATTAACATGCAGAAATAAAATGATAGGGAGGCATCCTTCAAAATAGTAATTTATGTGAAGGCTCAGTAAGATGCTTATCCATTATAAAAATTACAGAAATTTTAGGAGAATTTATTTTAAATTGTTTCTCAAAGTCTTAAGATGTGGTTTGAAAGGCACACTGATACTGGTAAGAAATAAAGGAAATGAAAAACAGAAATTGCTACACAACCATTTTGTTCATTTGTATTTACTGCATTTGATCCTGAAATTTTGGTGAAAGTGCAGGTAATTCTCTGGAAATAAATAATAGCAAAAAAGATAAATAATAATTTTTTCGTTCAAATTTAAAGTTACCTCATTTTATGCCTTTGTTCATGAAACAGGTTTGAAGGAAAGCAAAGGCTAGCTTTCAAGCCAGCCAAACGTTTTACTCCCACCTTGTGGCTGAGAGACTGCATGGCTAGTTTTTCAAATATAAACCATCAGAATTTATGTGCAAAATGGCTTTTCTCTTAACCACTGATGAAAATGAGATGGATTGAGACTGAGCTATGTGATTTATCAAATCAGTGAGGCACAAATTTCTCAACAAGCAAAGCAGCGACTAGCATAAGCACTGTTACAGAATAAATAAGGTTCTTTAGTTTCTTTGAGTTTAGACATAAAAATTAAAGATATTCTATAAACATGTATTCAACAACAAGTTTTCAAAACAAAATACAGTGGGATCATCAACATTAAAACTATTCCATCAAACTGGAAGCTGGCTCAGTGGTGGGAGACCATAATGCTCATGCAGCCGATCTATGTTAGGTTCCCAGTGCTCATGGCAATTGACTCATTGCCTGTAACTCTAGCTTCAATATATCCAACAGCCTCTTCCATGACCCCTGGGCACATGCACTCACATGCACAAAACCAAACATAGGACACAAAAGTGCACACAGTCAAAGTTAATAATAATCTTAAAAAATTATTGAGCAAGTATTGCTTTGAGTGTTAGGCAAAGCATACCTTTTCACGGGTCTTGATTTCTAACTGAAAGTATATAGAGAAAGCCATGTTTCAAAAGTGATGTCATTAGCCAAGACGCTGCAGAAGTATAAACAAAGTTAACTTGAGTATATATGACATTTTCTTGTTTTGCTTTAGGGAATAGAGAAATATGTAGAAAATATACTTGGAGTCAGAACATTAGAAAAATTACCAAAGCCCTTCTTTTTTTCCTTATAAGGTCATTAAAGCCATCCAAATCACTACCAGAGATTAAAAAATCTCTCTCTAAATCACTCTCTAAAAGAGAGAGTGAGAAGGAAGACTTTGTGGCAACCTTTGGAGACAACCTAAGAGTCACCAAAATGGCATGCATGGCCAATGCTAAGAAACCGAATTGCAGCTCACCGGCAAGGAGCAGGAATCCACCTTGGGTATGTCTTACCATATGTGAACCTCATGCCCTGATCCTTGTACTGTGCTTTTACTTTTGTTTCCTGCAAATATCTTTTTCTTCTATTTGTTATAACAAGTCAATTCAGCTTCTTACTGGCTAGGCCTGAAATTCTTTTCTATGTTCAAGCAACAAACCACAGTTTAGCCTGAGTTGATGTCCCTGAAACATAAAGGAAGTCTTTACAGTGCTAAGACATTTACAGAATAGAGATCTTCCCTTACAGCAGATATTATTATTATTATTATTATTATTATTATTATTATTATTATTATTATTATATTATTATCCAAAACTGTCAACTGAAATTCCTGTATCAATTCTTCTCACTAGATTTGATTTTACTTTCTTCTAATTGAATTTAGCATCCATCGTTGTTTGAAAGTAAACCCTTCTGTTCATACAAGGAGAAGTTGTAACCATTTCCTTTGTTTTGCATAGGTGGATCTCATTCAAAGTCACCGAGTCTTGATTCTTTGTGCATCCTGAGGTATCTACATTTTTAATCCATAAAAGGTAATTGAAGACTAGTTTTCCCACCACTTGAATATTATTTTAAGTATCTAATTTATGTAATTCAGTTTTTATAAAGTACATTCTCATCAGCATGGTTATTTCAATATTCTCTTCAAAGAAATTTTTTGACAAGAATGTTAAGACAACTCTTTGAGGTATAACTTGGGATTCACCAAAGCAATATATAATGAATTTTAAGACACTTAATTTTGACTCCTTGTCCATCTGCCAAAACCCATGTTCTTAGTATACCTTGCTTTTCTTTCAGGTATTTCTCCATCACATAACTATTCTTAAAATCTATGTTTAAAATAATTTTTAATAGTCTACAGCTCTACTTTACATTAGTCTGTCCTGGAATCCTTTCCTACAGCATAGCAAACGATTTGGGCTAACCTGAGACAAGGTCCCTAAAGACTAGGACAAATATCCAGCATGTTTCAGGCAACAGTATGCCACTGTGACTTCCTTCCAGCAGCTACTGACAAGCTCAGTGTAGGCTTGCTTCAGTTCCTCTTCATCTGCCACTGACCTTACTTTATTAAAAACACCCTTGTGGTACCCGCAAAGGGAAGAGATATTTGTTTCAGTGTATGTGATATGTAGTTCCATTAAAAAGGATACCCCAGGACATCAAAGCCTTTAGCCCCAAACAAAGGATGATTCTAGTATTCCAGGGCACTAAATTTCCTTGTATTTCAAAAAAAAAAAAGTAGAGAACAGAATATAGTAAAGGAAAGTAGATTTGTTGACAGTATGACCGAAGACAGTGAAAACGAAGGGAGAAAAAATGCCCACTTCCTCTTACCTCTACCACTAATCTACATTCCTTTGTTTTTCTTATAGTTTAGAGAAGGCCATAAGAATACATGGCCAAAGAATACATACTTATCTATTTCTCTCTCTCTCTCTCTCTCTCTCTCTCTCTCTCTCTCTCTCTCTCCATACACACACACACACACACAAACACACACACACACACACACACACACACACACAGAGGATTATCAGTTCTTTTTTGGAAAAGGTCACCTAGACACCAGGCAACTTCCAGTCCCTATACTTTTATACACCAAGCAGACAGCTGCTTTATCTATGACTGGAAAAGAAAATGAGATAGCTATATTGACTTTACCACACTCTCCAACCCCAACACACACACACACACACACACACACATACATACACACACACACACACACACACACACACATACACACACACGCAGATGAAAGTGCAATGCCTCAGGGGCTTTATGGGTTGGACATTAAGATCTTCACAACACTGGGCCTGGAAGAGCTTTTTTCCTTCTTTCTCTTCATTTATTTCTTTTCTTCTATTAATTTTCTTTATATATTATTGAATTTTGGTTAGCATATAAAAATCATGTTTTGTGACATTTTCATAAATAAATAATTGTGCTTAATATTTTACATGCTCAAACGCATCCCCTCTCTTTGTGACCCACTTTTTCTCTTCTGTCTTCATGACATATAGACCACTACCCTCTCCAGACACTTACCCCTTCCACTTAAAATATTCTACAATGTCATAGCCCCCTTTCTAGGTTCATTGCACACACACATGCACAACAATCTATATTCTACATTACAAAAAACAAGTGATATTTATCTTTTCATGCTAATATTGTTTAATAGCTTTCCTGCAAATGTCATTCTTGTTTACAGCCAAAAGAAATTTCATTGTGGCTATAAAACAAACTTCTTTATCCATTTAGCCAGGGATGGATACCATCCAAACAACAAATGGGTTGATGAACTGCATAGATAGTTTTGAAAGAAAGAACACACATCACCAATAATATTTCAAAAAGTGATTCACATACTCAGCCACCAGGGAAATGCAAGTTAAAACTGTTTTGAGATTACATCTCCCTGCAGTCAGAAAGGCTATCACCAAGACATCAATTCTGAACGGATACTGGCAATGATGTGAAAAAAGCAACATACATCCTCCTGGTGGGACTGTAAACTGGTACGGTTTCTAGGAACATCAGTATGGAGATCATTAAAAAAAAAAAGTACAAATCCCACATGACTCAACTATACCACTTCTGAGTGTATACTGATAGGCTTCTACATTATGATTCCAAGTCTGTATGCATTGCTGCTCTCTCTGTAAAAATCATGATGCACAACTCTTCTAGCAGAGTGGTCTCTCTGCTTTGACAGTAGGGTGGGAGCATTTTTACCTGTTTTTAGAGATAGGTCTGAAGTTCTGTTCCCATATTTCTGTCAAATTACTTCTTAAGAATGAATGTTATAAAGGTATTAGTCAGACAGCCTGTGGGGAAGACACAAATTAATGAGGGCCATGTAAGAAGAACAACGAATTGCTTTAGAACTCATGGAATGCAGCCCACTGGTTAGCAGAGCCACATGGGTGAGCCTCTGTGTAGCATGGCCCTGAGGACCACCCGTCCTGAGGACTTCATACTGCTTTGGTGTTCTGCTCTCCTTTCTGTCCTCACATCTCTCTCAATCTCAGAATTATATGAAAACTCTAAGAGGGTTTCCAGTTCCTCACTGAGCAGTACTTCTGACACTCACAATAATAATGCTTGATATCTTTCAGGTAATGCTGCTGGAGCAGATTTATGATTCAATCACTACCCTAGAGAAGAGCTTGGAGACATAGATTGTCAGCAGTTACTACCACCTTTAGAAAACATTTGGAAAAATAAAATAGTTAGTGAAGCTAGGTTGATTCTGATGTAGAAAATCTTAGGAAATGATTTGAAGTTGAGAAAGGCACACTCTTATTAGTTAAGCTAGTGACCATGGTCAGAGAACAAGAACAAATGGCAGCACTGGATGACGTGACTCTTACTGAGGCTGGACTGCCGATGATTCATTTCTTATAGCCCTTTTTCGCCTCAGCTTCCTGATGTCAGGAATTATTTAGGAATTATTAAGAATTGCTGATGAGTAGTTGTGCATTCTGAAGATTTAAAGTAGATATGACTGATTTTTATATAAAAGTTTAGATTTGTGATTCCTTTAAGAGTATAATAAGATTACTTTTAAAGATAAATAGTAAAATAATTACTCCTTTTTTTTTTGTAACCACAAATTGCTGCCTGCTAATATGAGAAACTGGATGAGACAACAACATTCCTTGTTTTCACTTTGTTAATTTATAACAAGTTGCTTACCCATATACATAGGTATTTGGAAGTAATTTGCTTTCTTTACCTGTACTACATAATGTTATTTCTTATAAAGGTACTGGGGAACACATAAGTTTTTCATAATCATTTACTAGAAGAAAACTAAAATGTAACCATATTGTAATTTTATACAGCTTGAAAGATGTTCCTTGGATATATAAGCTATGGAAGAAAGAAGAAAGTATGGGGGTTGGAACATTGCTTCTCTCATCTATCAACTATATGTGTATGGGTGAAGTTTATGTGAATAGGAGTTGTAACATTGATCCTTATGCCCATCAACAATGTGTATGTGTGTATATGTGTAAATTTTGTATGAGTTGAAGATTAGAATACTGTTACTTCCATCTACCAACTGTGTATATGAATGCTTGTATATGTGTAAGGTTTGTGTGAGAATGTGCTAGAACATTTTGTCCTTCAGCTATATGTACACATATGTGTAAGGTTTGCATGAATGAGTGCTGAAACATTGTTTCTTCTACCCATCAACTATGTGTGTAAATATGTATATGCTAACCTTGTCTAGGTGTGTGTTGGAGCTTGCTCTGTTTACCAATTGTGTGTATTTATGTATGCACATGTGAAATGTTTGAAGTCTGCTTGCTGAAGCTTTGCTCTAACCATTCTATGTGTGAATGTGTATATGTCTGTCTACCTACATGTAAGTAAGTGTGTGTATATGTAAATATGTATGTTGTGTGTATGAAATTATTGGACTCTGCCTTTTGTTTCATCTGCTCAGCATGTATGCGTGTGTGTGTGTGAGTTTGTGTATGTGTGTGTGAGAGAGAGAGTGTGTTTGTGTTTGTGTGTGTGTGTGTATGCATGTGTGTGTATGTATGGATGTTCTCTTTCCTTCTCTTTCTCGCCAACTCCAAGGAGTTAAAAGAGTTCATAGTTTTTCTGCTGGATACAAGGAATGCCAGCCCCAGTTAATTAATTAACTTCTGTTCCACCAGAAGAAAGTATGCTAAGTAACTTCTTTAATTTGTGGTTGCCTTAAGCATCAGCACCTGTAGGTATCTGGATTCATTCCCGACAACTGCACTCAACACTGATCCCACAGCTGTAGCCTGCCTCAATTTACCCACCACATGGGTAAACATGGAAACCAGTAATTGGCAACAAATAACCCATTAGAATAGCTACTTGCTGCTTAAGTTTCAACATGAGATGCTTGTTACACTGGTTTTAGGATGCCAATTAATTACTAAATCAAATTATCACAAAGAGTTACCACTACAGAGGCTCACATTTCTTGCAGATTTAAAACGGCCTATTCTTTTCACTTTTCATTCTCTAGGGCACTTTACGAGTTTTCCCACTTAAATTTATTTGGGCTGAAAAATTAATGCATTAGAAGAGTGTCACATAATATACTAACACACATATATTATATATTGCCTTTATCTCCTTAAACATAACTGCATCCTTGAAGATCCATCATATCTTTATTATGAGAATGTTTTATGGCTTTTCTTCTAGTTCTTTGTGTATCAAATTTATCATTTTCTTTCATTATATGAATATTATACATTCTAAACTGAGAGTTTGACAAATTGATGGTCCTGAGGAGAAAAACTAGTGATAATTTGAAGATACCCTAGATTAAATAACCCTTATCCAGAGATTTTTAGATGGTATGCCTTTCTAAAATTGTCTGTTTGAGAGAATTGAATAAGGATATTTGAATTCTGTAAGACTTGGATGGAGCAGGAGAATCCATACTAGGGAAAGCTTCATGAAGTTTAACAAATAACAGTTTGCAGGGAAGAAATGGAAGGCCCTTCTTCATCTGGGCTTCTTGTAATAAAACAGAGCAAATGTGAGAAAAGCTGCCAGCATACAAATGTAAAATAAGTTGGTGACATACAAATGTCCTGTAAGAGTCATGTGTCTTGTGCCCAGCTCACTTTTATGGTTTTACCTCAGGTCACTAGCCCACCTCTCATTCTTAGGAGTACTTTCTCTTTTAAAAAGCATGTTCATTTTATTTTATTTTATTTTACTATTATCTTTGTAGCAATGAGTCCCCAGTCCACTTTTTTCTCTAGGACTCTTGAGGCTGAGTACATAGACAGGTGTCTCCAGACTTAGAGCTTTAGTTGTTGCAAGGAAGATGAAAATCTTGATGCTGCAGTATCAAGTTTTATGTATATATTCAGTTGGCTGTTACTGTGTTTTATAAAAGAACAACACAAATACACACACACACAGAGGCAGACAAACAGACACAGAGAGACAGATACATAGCGATAGGCAAAAACAATGAGTCAGACTCCAATATAATGTTATTCTTGACTTTTAAACTAAAATATTGTATAAACAATCTTTAAACTGTATCATAGTCTTGGTTTCTTAGATTTCTACTAAAAACCTCTAAATTCTATACAAAACCTTAACTTTACCATTTTCTGTGATAGAATAACTATATTCAGAAAATAATTGAAATCAGCATGGGATTTGCAGTTTTATATTGTCCTCAACACAGTACTGTTCAAAAGCATCTTCTTGATTATTATTATTATTATTTTAATTATTATTATTTTCATCATCATCATCATCATCATCATCATTATCATTTGCCTTTTGTAATCAAAAACCTAAGAACTGATTTTTCTGCCTAGGTATGAAGATTTGAAAGTCGTATAAAAACAAACAAACAAATCTCTTTTTCTATGTGTTAAACCACCTGACTGTGGTTGGAATTTAAAGTTGGTGAAAGACCAGACCAGGTGATAATGAAGACAAGAGCGCTTGTTAGAGTGTCTTTGAAGAAGAGAATTGATGTCAGTGGGACAGGGAAGGATGCTGTGCATAAACTGAAGTGACATGATGCTCACTCTGTTTCATTTTCAAAATTAATTCATCTATTTGCTCCCTAACAGGGCTGCCTTGTCTGTCTGGTTCATTGTGGTTGGAAGAACACTTTCATAAAGGCTTTTGACTGATACAGCATTGGCCAGAAATTCATGCTCCAAAACTAAAAGCAAGCAAAAGCATCATAACATGACAATTTTATTGATAGCATGTGTTTATTTTGTGTAATTCTCTAGAGTATCAAATGGCTGTGTCTTGTGAAATTAGTAGAACAGCATGATTACTTCAAACCCTGTAACATTTACAGGGCATTTTATTAAGAAAAAATAGAGTGTAAAAATTTCTGTATTTCAAAATGTACTCTGAACAACTCAAGTATAGTAAAGAAACGGGTAAAAATACATTTCTAGATAATTTGATCAGGATGGCCACCAATTCTGTCCTTCAGATATGTGGCTCTTTGACCCACTGAGAACTAGAGCCTTCTATGCTATCTCAGACTAAAGTCAGCTCCAGTGGGAGATCTGAAAAGGCAATTGAAACCACAGTGGGAAACTTGTTATAGGATTTCAAAAAAACAAAAACAAAAACAAAAACTGGAGCCTGGTGATATAGCAGCATCTGAGAAGGTCAGCCTTGTTGAGGAGTGGATACTTAATAACAAGTATCTCTTCATGAGAAATATCACTTGGTACAGTAATTGACTTCCTATCTGTTAGGTTTTTTATTACTGGGTATTTTCCTCAGCACTTCACCACACATCTTACATTGCCACTGAAGCATGTCTGGTGACTATCAAAGAACATATAACAAAGGCAGTTCTGTGTCTGATAGCCACTTCTATAGAACTATTGTCAATATATAAACACAATGAAAAAAATCCTACAAGGATATTGATAGCTGATCCCTGTAATAGTTATCTGGTAATGTCATAGGGTGACTGCCAAGAATTAGTTTTCCCTCCCAGGCACCTTTATAACTGCCTATAAACCTAAACAACACAAATATTTCAAATTTTTGTAAAACTCTTCCTCAAAAGATTGTACTCTTTTAAACCATTCCTGTCCACTATCTGCACATCATTTTTATAAAGATATTGATAAAGTAATCCATGCTCTTTAAATGAGATTAGAAACACTTACAGTGTGTATGGACTTACATGTACTGTCAAGCTCTCTTTCATGTAGAGATTCTCTTAGCCAGATGCTCCACATCACATAGGAGAAGGGTAATAGTATTTTTAAAACGTCCCAGAAAAAAAAAATGAATTAGGCCATGAAGCAAGATGTCAATGTCTATTTCCATAGATTAGTCATAGACAACAGCTACTAAATTTTGTCAATGAAATCTCTATACAATTGGTGATTTGGCAGTTTTGAAACCAAACCAGATTATGATGGGCAGGGGCATGGTGCATGGTTTCAAAGAATGCACTGAGACTTTTAAGATGACAGAGCTAAAACCTGGCTAACATTAGCAAGGCAATCTTAAAATAAGTCAGATGGAATGTCTTAGTTATGTTTCTATTTCTGTGTTTAAATACCAAAAGCAACTAGGAGAGAAAAGCATTTCTTTTTCTATACTTCCAAATAACAGTTCATTGCTGAGGGAAGCGAGGGCCGGAACTCAAGGCAGGTATTAGAAAACAGGAAGTGAACTAGATATAATGGAGTAATGCTGCTTACTGACTTGGTCCTTTAATTTATTTAGCCTGCTTTCTTATAGTACCCATGACTATTAGCTCAGATCACCCATGGTGGATGAGCTGAGCCCATGATGAGCCCTTCCAAAATAGTCAGCAATCAAGAAAATTCCCTACAGGCTTGCACAAGTCCCGTTAATATGGAGGAGACATTGGGCAGATTCCTTCTGCTCAGATGAAGGAAACTCTTGCCAAATTGTGTCAATATCACATTAAAAGCTAGCCATCATGAGGGGAAAACAGAAAAAAATTCAATAAACAAAACAAAAACTCTGGGACTCAGAATAGTGCAAAACAAACAAACAAAAAAGTCTTCAGATATTTGTTTCTTTAAAATCTTCAAATTAAATAGCATAGATTTTATTATAAAAATGTTTAGAGGTCTAGATATACGTAGAAGGCAAAGCATTGTCACTTCTTTTAAAACTGGAAAAGTTTTCCTTCATGATGCTTAATCTTTATGGTCAACTTGAAGGGATAAAAATTTAAAAAAAAATTACCTCTGAGCATATCTACTGGGCATTTCCAGGAAAGATGAATTGTCTGTAGTAGTTAGATTGGAGTGTGAAAGCCCATTTGTTATGATCAGCATCATTTCATAGGCTGGGTTCTAAGCTCGAATATAAAGGAGAAAGTAAGTTGAACACAAGCTTTCATCTCTCTCTGCTTCCTGACAGTGGATACAATGTGTCCAGCTGCCACAGGCTACTGCTAACAACTTTACAACCATAATTGACCCTGGCATAACTGTCAACCAAAAACAAACACATAACAAAAAACAAAACAAACAAATAAAATGAAAGAAAAAATCTTTTGTTGAGTTTTTGTTACTATTTTGTTGTAGCAACAAGTAAATATTCGGTTGTGCAAAATAACAGTGATATTTGCATTGTTGAAGTTTGTGATTTGATATGTTGTTAGATGAGTGTGGTTATATTCTGCATCGGTTCAATGTTTATTTCTCTATTTTTAATGATACCACTTGCTGCTTTTTTTTATACTGTGGATTGATGTGAGATAGGATACTAACACAGAATTTTCTTATTGAATTCCAAATGAAACATAAAACACCAGAGACAATACACACTAGAGACGATGCATTAGTGCCAGGAACTGCTTTTGGACACACAGACCATGGGTAGATAAGTTTTTCAGAAGAGATGAACTTTTGAAGATGAGAAGCATAATGGGCAGCAATTGAATTTTGATAATGACCCATTGAGTGAAGCCATTGAAACTCATCATTTTACAGCTACAAAAGAAGTTATCAACTATCTCCACATGGACCATTCAGTGGTCATTGGGCATTTGAAGCAAATTGGAAAGGGTTAGATATTGGTAATATATGAGGGAAAAGGACTGAAGCCCTGAGGGCCAGCAGAAAGAATGGAAATAGGCAAACTCAGGAGATAGGCGGTTGGGGGGACCCTCCAGAATGCACCAGAGACATGGGAGGTGATAGACTCTCAGGAATCAAAGGGAGGGACCTTAGAAGAGATACCAGACAGTAGGGAGAGGGAATCTATAGAGCCCACCTCCAGCAGGAAGACAGGACCTCAAGTGAGGGATGGGGTTGCCATTCCATAGTCAAAACTCTAACCCATATTGTTCCTGTCTGAAAGAATTACAAGGATGGAAATAGAGAGAAGCCTGAGGAAAAGAAGGTCCAGTGACAGGTCTAAAGTGTTATCCTGCTCAATGGGAAGTCCCAAGGCCTGACATTATTACTGAGGCTATGGAGCACTCACAAAAATGGACCTAGCATGACCTCAGTCTGGAAGACCCAACAAGCAGCTGAGTCAGATGCAGATACTTGCACCCAACCAATGGACAGAAGAAGCTGACTCCTGTTGTTGAATTAGGGAAGGTTGAAAGAAGCTGAGGAGAAGGCTGAACCTGTAGGGGGACCAGCAATCTCAATTAAACTGGACCCCTGAGATCTCTCAAACACTGGACCACCAAACAGACAGCATATACTAGCTGATATGAGGCCCCTGACATATATAGTAGAAGACTAGGGTCTGTGTTCATTCAGAGGTCATGCACCTAACTAACAAGAGACTGGAGGCCCCAGGGAGTTTAGAGGTAAGGTGGGGTGAAGCGTGGAGACATCTTCCTAGAGACAGGGGCTAGGGAGGAGATATGGTATATGGACCAGTCAGAGGGTGATGGGAAGGGGGGAATAAAATGTGGAGAGTGAAAAAAATAAATTAATTAATAAAAAAAAAACAAAAGAAATTGGGACCTCACTACTTGACTGAAGATTTTTAAAAACCTGTCATTTAAAATAACTGTACATTTTTTATTCTATGCAATGATAATTAAGTATTTCTCAATAAGGTCATGGTATGAATTGAAAATGGGATTTTTGTATTAAAAATAACCATGACCTCCACAGAGACTGGACAAAGAAGAAACTCTGGACCATTTTCCAAAGCCAAACTTATAACCCCCAAAATTTCCTGGTCATTGTTTTCTGGTCAGCTGCTGCTCTTGACCTTCACAACTCACTATGTTCACGTGAAACCATGAGTTTAGAAACATATGTTTTAAAACATGAGGAGCATTATAATTTGCAGGCTGCAGTAAGGGCTAAGACTTCACTACAATGACTAATCACACGTTTTGCCCAAACACCATTTCATCTGACTTCTTATCAAATAACTGCCTCTTTTAAAAGCACCATCAAAATTATTTGTTTCTTGGTTTGTTTGTATTTATTGTTAAAGAGGCATTGAAAATGCTTCCATAATCATCAGAGTGCAGGAGCCACTTTTGTCAGTTTGCTAAATCCAAAAGAATAGTTTTAGACATACAGGAGTGAAAAAACTTCTTTTGCCAAAATATGTTCATTGCATTGGTTTCTATGTTGACTAATAAAGATGAGTTTGAGTCAAATTATGCTTTAAAATTCACTCTCTCAGGCACCAACACCTTTTGTACAAATATAATAATGTACCTGTAAAATGTAAATCTCTTTCAATGGCAATACCTTAGCCTACCTAAATGGTCCCATCAAATGAAAAAGGAGTCTTCTTCAGGGATTCTTTTACATCTTTACAACAATTTACATGTATTACATGTAATCTTGTTATCTACTTACAGATTCAAAATGATTTAGGAATTGTATATATCCTACACACACATAAACACACACACACACAAGCACATACCCACACATACAATTCTTTTATATTAAAACTTTTGATAATAAAGGCATTTCTAACTACAATATTCATAACTACACAGTATCAGCTCAGTATATGTTTTACAAAATTATTACTTTGATACTTTTAATGCATTTTATTTTATTTTCTAGAACAAATGGATTATTGTCTGATTTTGCTTTAAGATAAATTTTTTAGAAAATAACTGTTTTCAATTTTAATTAAGAAACTAATCAACATTTGCTTCAAGAACACATTGTTAACAGTAAAGTCCATATTTATAAAATATGTCTTCTCTGACATTGTTAACAAACTGCTGACTAAACAAGGCAAGTCAGTTAATTAACTAATATTATAGGTGTACTAATTGATTTTGGTCAATGGATGTTTAATGATAATATCCCTTCATCCATGATGATTTCAGTTGTGGAAGGCAAATAAAATGTACTGACTATGTGGAAACATTAAAGAGTATTAATAATCAGTGATTTTAAAATGTGTATTTTTATATGACATACACACAAATTATGTAATTACATTATCAGAGTAATCACAACCTTTCTTTTATAGCATAGTCCTTGTCCCAAATTAAAGACACTACAGTATCTTGGGTATTTATCAGAGTAAGGTGCCACATATGTACTTACAGTTTTATTCTACAGCTTACAATTTGCTCTGGAAAATATGCCTAAACTTTCTACCACCATCCCCTCACCCTGCATGAAAGTCTTGTTCAACAGACATGGCTTTTTATGTCTGGTTTCATAGTCTCCCTTCATTTCTTCAGCTGTCTGTATCCCACTGTTTCTATGACTGGATATCTCAGCCCCTTTTCTGTCACTGTGATAAAATACCCTGGCAAAACGATATAAGGAAGGGAGGGTTTATTTCAGCTCTTGATCCTTTTATTTTGAGGAAGTACGGGCAGCAAAAGATTGAAGCAGCTGTTCACAATATGTCTGCCATGAGAAGACCAAAGCAGGATAGGTATGCTCAGCTTTTTCCTTCATTTTTTTTTACTCTCAAGAATCCCTGGTTTTTGTAGTGGTCTCACATACAATTAAGGAGGATCTTCCCACATCATAACTTCATTATGACTAGTCTCCAAAAAGTGCTTCTCTGAATTGATTCTAGATTCAGTCAACTTGAGGATGGTCACTAACCATCACAAAAAGTCTTCTTGCTTTCTATTTGATTATTGAAAACTTTGGCTTTATCTGTTTCCCCTCTCCAATAAATCTCTTATACACAATCCTCTTCTCTATTTCATATTATCGTTTGTATTGTGTTTAGTCAAGTCAGTCATATCATCTTAAAATTTTGCTTGTCCACTAACACTTGAACTTAATGTAGTTTCCTTTCCAGAGAGATAGTTTGAAAAAGAAGGCTCAAAACTTTCCACCACAGTGTAAGATTGTCTTTGTTATAAATTTTGGCATGAAGTTCTTCATTGTTTCATTGCTTCCCTTAAAGAGGATCTCTTACTTCATTTTTGCTTCAATTTTTTTTTTTATGTAAGAGATTGCTCTTCATTTGCAATCAGGAATAATCCCAATTATTTTCATTCATTTGGAGCTATAAAACTCTACTGAAAAGGATAAAAATTTTCTTTATTGTCATTCTGTAAATGATTTTATAAAAATGTACCAAAAGTAATATTTTAGGCTAAAAGTTAGTGTATAACTGCTAAAACCATTTAAATACAGCATCATTTAATTGACTACAGGGATGTGATATGATGTTTCCCTCATGGTTGTACTTTCTCCCAGTGTTATTTGGGGCACAAATTTTTATACATGCTGAAATTTTTTTGTAACTTATAATACTGTAAGAGACAAACACTTTGTCACTTCCCTAGAATTGAGCTTTTCCTGTTTATTTCCAAGAAATCCTCCAGTTCTCAAATATATATGCAAAATACCCTTTCATCTGAAGTAATTTGTGATCTGTACTGGATTTGGATGCAATTCTTAGAGATGTTTCAAGGAAATGTCTGGGGAAAATACCCACATTGCCACCCCCAGTGTTGCTGTCATTAATGATATCACTGTGAGCATTTGCTGACTGCAGTTGCTGCCTCTGTAAGCAAGATTTCCTGAGAATGTTAGGAATCACTCCCAAATTTCTGCCTTCCCTGGGACACCATTACAGTGTCCGCCTCAAAAATAGTCCTTATTTAACCATCTATTCAATTTCAGATAATGCTGATGATAATGCAATCTCCATAAAAACTGAGATTTTTTTGACATTATGCATAGATATAATTTGAGTGCCAAGAAAATAAATTAAGGTCAAGTAGATGCTCAACAAATATTCTTTGAGCAAATGGATATTGTTTCTTGCTAAGTTAAAGTTTTATTTACTCTTATCACATTTAACTTTTTAAATTTTATCTCATGTATTATTAACCCATTTCATTATTAGCCACTACCCATTTCAGCTGTTTAAATTGTCAAAGGAATTCATAACAAATAATTTGGCAAGTACTTTTCCTATTTACTGTCAACCTTTGTCAAATTAAGCCTGTTATGTGACATTATTT
Organism: Mastomys coucha; assembly: GCF_008632895.1. Lineage (NCBI taxonomy): Eukaryota > Metazoa > Chordata > Mammalia > Rodentia > Muridae > Mastomys > Mastomys coucha. The sequence continues at coordinate 63,856,264 of NW_022196912.1, forward strand.
GTTTTATTTTTATCAGCCTAATAAGTTCTTAATTATAATTCTACATTTTGAACCATTCTCATTAATTTTAAGAGAATTATTTCTTCAAATACTTATTTTGTGGGGTACCTTTAATTAAACAATTTTTTATCACTTTGATGAAGAGATTTCTTCCTAATCAAGAGAACAATTTATGCTATTCAAAAAGGTTACATTCCTTGTTCTTGTTCATTATGTTCTGAGTGTATGCATACAAAATTATACTACTTCAAAATAAGATGCCAGTCTGTCTACTAAAATTTTTGTGTTTTTCTGTTTTTCTCCCAAAATATGTAGATTGCAACATGTTCTTATAACCAGTTTTCTTCTTAGAATCTATGCATATAACATTTAAAGTATATTATTGTTATTGAGAACCTTTGTGCTCACCATAAGAAATTGCTTACTGTTATGTCTTCATGTATATTTATATAACTATTGATTAGTGTAGTTTTACATATTTGGACATAGCTAAACTGCTCATTAATGTTTCATTTCACCACATATACCTAGATATCTCCACCTTATTTCATGTGTCGATTGGTTAAAATTTTCCATCAAAAAAATGTACCTAATAGGAATATCTAGTGTGCTCTGTATCTTTTTCAATTAAATAAATACATTTTGTATTGAATGACAGACATTTATTTTCTACTTTGTATTTTAATAAGTCTGTCACTGTTACTGTCTCTTATTTGAGAAATTACACATAGAAAAGCTAACACCCTAAGTATTTATAATTTTTATAAAATATATTATGCTAATAATATTTGCCCAGACCAGTCTATACATTTTCATAAAACACAGCGGCATTACACATATACTGACTGATAAAATATAAAGTGTGAGGGAATATGTACTCATCACTTAGTAGTATATGCATTCTGTTGAGTACTTTGACACATATATTTATTTTTTAAAAAAAATTTTAAACGTGGAGGTGATATTCGTTTTTTACAGATTTCTGCTTTTTCTCTTTCATTTTCTTTTTCCTTCCTTCTGTTATTTACTTATTTTTTCTTTTTTCTTTCTTTCTTTCTTTTTTGTATACCTTAGTCCTGACTCAATATCCAAATGTTATATTCTTCATGTAATTGAAATCTGACTTTATGTTTTCTTGTGGATTTGGGTTATTTCTTAGAGAACATTTGAACTTATATGTGCTACAGAAATTTCCCTGATGAAATTCTATGAGTCCCTGTACTTCTCCATTTAGAGGATTTCTGTTAGAAACAAAATGCAATCTTAAATCAGAATGCCATTTTGGGGGTTGGAAAATAAGTTCTTTTAAATGATCATAGCAAGCTGAAATCAGGGTATACAATGCCAATATTTGCAAAGAGTTCATTCAGAGAATTGCTTTTACTCCTACCTTGTAGAGAGAATGTTTAATTATCCTCGATGAATCCATTTTCTCTTACTTTCCTTCTTGCCTTCTGCTCCCAACATATAGAGTGACTTGTGCTAGAAATAAAAGATCAAATCAGTCTCCTGCAGAAAACCACTAGAAAATAGACAAAGTGGAAACTATAGGGAGTTTGATGAGCACTCACGTTATAGGGAAGGAAGAAGCAGAACAAACTCATTTATGGTAATCAAAATCTGCTGTTTCCATGGGCTCAAGAATTTCTTTAAAACACATTTTCTTCAACTTCTTTTTAAAAATTCTAAAATAAGGTGTTAAGATAATTCTTCTTTTTTTAGATTTTTAAAAAATATATATTTATTATTATAAATGAGTACACAGAAGAAGGTATTATATTTCATTATGGGTGGTTGTGAGCCACCATGTGATTGCTGGGATTTGAACTTACAACCTTCAGAAGGGCAGTCAATGCTCTTATCCACTAAGCCATCTTACCAGCTCCATATCTTCCCATTTTTTACTTGTTTTTTTTTTTTTTTTTTACATATGAAGTTCAAGAGTTCTTTGTACTTTCTAGATTTTAATTCTTGTTGAATATATGGTTTTCAAATGTTTTCTTCTGTTCTACAGGTTATCGTTTCATCTTTCACAAAAAAACATAATTTCAGTAAGTTTAATTTTATCAAAGTTTCTTTTTCACCTTCATGCTTTAGTAATCAAATTGAAAGTTATTTGGCTAGCTTTATAGCCTGTATATTTTCTTCTTTAATATAAAACTTTTATAATTCTTACATAGGCCCAATGTCCATTTTGAGAAAAATTTGCATACATTTATGGAAATAATTGACTTTTTTTACATACATGAACCCTTGTATTTATTACTGGTTAGGATGACTAAAATGGTAGGGCTCCTATCAGTCTTTAAATTCTTTTTTCTCTCTTTATTAATTCACTTGATTGTGTTTGCTGAAGTGACTCTAAAGGCTCTGGCCCTACCAGTTGCAGTGTTTATACAGGAATCACAGAGTTAAATCCCCTTTCTAAAAATAAAAAGCCAACAATAGCAACTGCATTTGTCTTGCTGAATCATTTCAGTTTTCTTCACCATTTCTCAAAGAAAGGCATTGTGGCTGGCCCTTCTTTTTTTTTTAATTTAAAAACATATTTTATAGAAACATGAATGGTACGCCAGCTCTAACTACAAAAATAACAGGAAGCAACAACTGCTTTTCCTTAATATCTATTAATATCAATGGACTCTGTGGGGAGCCGTGAAGCTTGAGAGGCATTCGCCATGGCAAGATGGCGCCTACTTCCTCTGTTAACTCCTAGTAAACAACTGTTTGCGCATGTGTGTAGAGTGAAAAGACTCCATGTCACGGCCCATTCTGGGGCGTCACGTAGGGTAATGAGTGAACAGCCAATCATGGGCAGACACGCCACGCTGTGGGCAGACACACCGCACTGTGGTGTATATAAGCATTGCGGATCTCTTTTTCCCTCTGGGAGAGGGCAATAAACGTCACTGCAGAAGGAACCTAGTGTGTCCGCGTGTCTTCTTCCCGGTGAGACCACTGGAGAGCCTTACAACAGCTGGTAGGTTTCAGAATTGCAGGACAAGGTGAGCTCTGAGAGGCATGCTGCTTGATTTTAATTCCTCCGACCCTTTCTCAGGGTTAGAGAGCGCAGCCAAAGCCACGGTAATCGTGCTAATGGTGCTTGTTATACATTCTTGCTTGGAGGATGAGAAATGCCCCGCCTCTGTGGCGTCGGGGACACTTGAGGAGTTACAAGATAGCATGTCAGAAACAGAGGGGAGAGTGGGGGCTAGCCAGAATAAAAGGGAGAGAAAATATGGGAGAGTGGAGGCTAGCCAGGAGAAAAGGGAGAGAAAGAAGAGAAAAAAGGATATACCCAAGAGTACAGGCCCTTCCGTTAGACCTGGGGAAGCGAGAGATAAGGGAAAGGATGCCCTGGGAGAGAAAAGTAGAGAAAGGGATGGAGCTTCGAGATGGAAGCCCCTCGAGCCTGATAGCTCTGAGGAATTGAGCCCCTCCGAAGAGGAAGACTTGGAGGGAGAAGCGGCTCGCTATAAGGAAGATAGGTATCATCCGGATGAGCATTCACCGCCTCTCCAGAATCGAAAGCGAAAGGGAGCGAGAGATCAGACCTGTGGAACGCTTTATGCTGTCCCGCCTGCTCTTCCAAGTGCACCCCCGCTATCTATCTCACAAGAGGGCAATCCAGGAAGACAGGGCCTGGGTTTTCCCTAGCAGCCATTGAGGGTTCGATGCCCTCACCCTGGCTTACGGAGGAGGCCGTGTGGGTTCCTCAATGGCCCCTATCCTCTGAAAAGCTGAAAGCTGCTACAAGGCTGATTGCAGAGCAGCTGCAGCTAGGTCATTTAGAACCATCCACCTCACCTGGAACACACCCATTTTTATTATAAAAAAGAAATCAGGGAAGTGGAGACTTCTCCATGATCTAAAAGCCATTAATGCACAAATGCGGCTGTTTGGCCCTGTTCAATGAGGCCTGCCACTGCTCTCTGCTTTGCCTAAATGCCACGCACCCTTTGCATGACAGCAGTATTTGAGGCGTAGACTTCAAGGAAAGTCAGTCTCCTGCCTTCGCATTGTCGCCTCGCACCCCAAACTCAGAGGTGGCCCAGATATGTCCTCATACTAGTGTGTTAGGAACTCACCAAGATATC
>NW_022196912.1:63878337-63880127 GCF_008632895.1 Mastomys coucha
TGACTGGAGCCTGTCTTTTCTGTGATCCTGGTTGTTTTAGAACTCCTCAGAATCAAGCTGACTCTGTGCTCCTTTCATTCTGGGATCCTGGGATCCTGGGCTTGTTAAATCACCTGGGAGTGTGGCTTTCTCTGTGAGTTGTGGGACTGGCTGCAGAGCTTGTGCCCAAGGTCTGCTCAGAACACTAACCCAGACAGACCGGAAGGAGTCACTGGGCTGGCAGAGTTCCTGTGTGCCTGGTCCCGCTGGACCCAATTACTCTGAAAGCTGACCTTTGATCTTTTAATGTGATGCCTTTGATTCTCTGTCAAAGATCAGTCGACCTTATTTTGGTAAGTCTATTTCTGAGCTCTCTAATCGGTTACCTTGACCTACTTGTTTGTTTCCCAGTTCCATCTTGGCTTGGTTGTTGTGCCTTTGTTGTAAGTCTTGAAGTCAGATATTTGTCCACTGACAGGTCAGTCATGGTCTGTCCTCAGTGGCCTTGTAATTATGTTCTTTAAATCCATGAAAAAATTGACAATACAAAAATGGCAAGTAGCTTTCTGTTTTGTTTTCTTCTAAGATTTTTATGGTTGCATGCCTTACACAAATCTTTAAACAATTTTGAGACTTTTTCCTGTTTCTAATTGTAGAAAGAGATCTGATCTTTTGACTGTGACTATGGCTTTATTTCTTTTTATGGCTGAATAGTATTCCACTGTGATGATCATGGAAGTCCTAAGTGGCTTGATGGGGATGTACTCTGAGGAGGAATTGTTAGGTCATTGGGGTTTGTTTTTGTTTTTGTTTTTATTTTTGGTGGGTTTTTTGGTTATAGAACTACTGTAGAGTGATTGCACACTCCCAGTGGTATAGGTCAGTATAAGGACTATTGTTGAACCAATGATTGAACATGAGATTCTTGAGCCTCAAGATTGTTGAACCAATGATTGAAAATGAGATTCATGAGCCTCAAGTATCTCATGTTGAACAAGAGATTCTTGAGGCTCATGAAGGACAGTAGAGTGTCACACAAAAAGCTTTGACTCTGATGTATAATAATTTCACTTAGTATTTTTTTTTTGAATTTATAATGCTAATGCAACAATACATTCAGTAGGAACTGATTCAACCTTGGAAGTTTCCATTCTTTTGCATGAACTGCATTCAGTGTCACTTGTTTCAGTGGCTTTGCAGTCTCTGTGGAGCAGAGAGAATCAGTTGACTATAAGTTTGAGGATTTACTCCTGGGCATTTATTCTACCCCAGTTGTCTGTGTGTCTCCTATGCCAATGTCACCCTATTTCAAATGCTTCAGAGAAGCACCTGGTCCTGGACTTAGGAAGGACATAGTAACAACTCCCGATTTACTAATAGACAAAGGGCTATTCACGAAGTCGGTGCTCTCTTTGAATGGTATTTGATGGTTTATGTCTTTGAAGAAATTTGAGAATTAACAGTATTTACCTGTAAACTCCGTACAGGCACGCAATGTAATAAGCACATGTAGCCTCATTTTCCCACATCTTCTCAACTGTTCTTCTAGCTCCATCCTTTTGTTATTGTTGTTGTTTTTATTCTTTTTTTGTTTTTTTTTTCAGGATATTATTTCTTTTTTTTTTTTTAATTTTTATTAGATATTTTCTTTATTTACATGTAAATTTCTCCCTTCCCAGTTTCCTCTCTAAAAAACAAAGAAACAAACAAAAACAACAAAAACAAACCCCAGCTGCCTGCCTGCCCACTCCCCATGCCTGCCACCCCACCCTCTCTTGCTTATTGGCCCTGGCATTCCCCCACACTGGGGC
>NW_022196912.1:63880870-63893854 GCF_008632895.1 Mastomys coucha
TCAGCTATTAAAAACAATACATTTATGAAATTCTTAGGTAAATGGATGGATCTGGAGAATATCATCCTTTTTTTTTGTTTTGTTTTTTTGAGCCAGGGATTCTCTGTATAGTCCTGGCTGTCCTGGAACGCATTCTGTAGATCAGGTTGGCTTCAAACTCAGAAATCCACCTGCCTCTGCCTCCCAAGTGCTGGGATTAAAGGCATGTGCCACCACTGCCTGGCTGTTGGGTTTATTTTTGTATTTTTTATTAAATTTGTTTGTTTGTTTTATCTGAAAATTCTAAGGAGCTAAGCAAATCACCAAGACTATGTATGCATAGAAAATGAGGAGGTAAATCTATATATGTGTATATTATTTGCACATTTCTATATGGATATGTAGCATGTAGTTTTGAACTCTGGAAGGTGACCTTGCCCCCCCCCCCTCAACTTGGCTTCCCTTGAATCCTCAGATTAAAGACTCAGACACAGTTTTTCATTTACAACTTGCCTTCTTAGCCTGATTGTTGGGTGTTGCTATCTCCTGCCTGGAAAAGGGAGGCCTTATCTGTTTCTTATCATAATCTCTCTACCTGCCCTAAACTTCAGTTACTAAACTCCCCTTACTGGTACCTTTAGTACCAGCTTCTGTGTGGCCAATCTGTTTTCAGATCTCACATGGTTGCCCAGTTCTCCTCTCTCTAAAGCATGATGATCTCTGTTCTCATTCTTGTGTCTCTCCTTTTTCCTCCAGGGATATGGAAGGCCCACCATTCTCTTCCTCCCAGCAATTGGCCTGTGGCTTCCTTTACTGACACATCAAGAACCAGTTGGGAAATGGGACCTTAGCACCAGAACTGTCCCCTAAATGGACAGCACAGAAAAGAAAGTGCTTGCTTCCTGGAAAATATATTTAAATAACAATCATCAAACAATGGAAATCTTTGGAATTGTGATTTTTTTTATAAATACCCTAGGGAAAAGATAAGAAAGAGGTATAGACCTGGTTCTGGTTCTATACTCTCAGTATCTAAGCACTTATCATAAACAGGTTTGAAATAAAATGAACAAAGCTTATTTGGGTAGGATAGGTATGGAGGAACTCTGCTGCTTGAATGAAAGCCTTCTCTGATAGATTTTCAGTGAAACAATTCTCCATTATTTGAGTATTAAGAGCTATATAAACCTTAGGGAATGGGTAAGGGTTTTCAGAGTGTGTGTATATTTTTGGTTGGTATTGAGGTGCTGAGAACGCTTCATTTGCATGAAGATCATCTCCAGGTACTTACTGAACTTGTCATTATAGGGAAAGAGAAAATAAGTTGTCAGCCATGTTGTATGACTACCTCAATAGTGGAGGTAGAGGTAACAAGACTATGTGCACTGGAATATACAGACCAAAAAGAGGGAGGGAGCTATCCTTACTTCTGCCAGTTTAAAGCTGAGATTTTTAGGGTTTGGACACTTTTAGAACTTATTCTTCTTCAGGCGTGTTCTCAGAGTTGCCCAGCTCATTTGCTTCACAAAGAAACACTCTTCTGGCGAAATTTTACATTGCACAGACAAGATTTTATATAAGCATCTCAAGCCTGTCTATATTTATGATCTTTCATCAGGCATCCTCTCTTGATTCTTCAGTGCTTTTTAATCTGAATCTTATACTTAGGTTTGGGTCAATATTTGGTAACCAGTTCTACCCATCAGCATCATTGCCTGATGGGGTTCAGAAAGACTTGGAAGACTATTCTTATGGTGCAGACTAGAGAGAAATGTAAATACAGATAGCACCAGAGCCTGTAGCTTAAATTTACTGTGCTTGTCAATTTGTCACACACTGTGACTAATAATTATCAGGTATACCAATTTATGAGGATTTACTTTGGACAAAGTCTCAGAGAGAACTCCAAGGGAAATACAAGTGGATAAAACATGATTTCTCTCTCAAAGTCAAATTTCAAGGAGTTATATAAATATAAACTATTCATCTAGATGCCAGCACTTACAGGAGGATCATTAATTTTGTGCTTCTAAGAAAATAAAATTGTATTGCTCTAAGTATCTTAAAATGTGACTTCATGAATCATGAAACCATCATTATCCAACTTTCAAATCTGGCTTTAAAGAAGTTATCTTCTTTTTTTCATGCCATTAGTGTCTGCCCTTCAGAATTTTATTTACAGTCTCTGATGAAATTAATCTTCCTTTAGCATGTGTTAGTTATATTACTGCTGTAAATGATATACTTTTAATTCCTCTTATATTTGAAGTTGTTTCTTTCTTTCTTTCTTTCTTTCTTTCTTTCGTTCTTTGTGTGTGTGTGTGTGTGTGTGTGTGTGTGTCTGTCTGTCTGTCTGTCTGTCTGTCCGTCTGCCTGTGTGTGTCTTTAGAGACCAAATTATAGAATTATAGAATTGCGGGTGGTTGTGAGCTCCCCAAAATGAGTGCTGTGAACTGAAGTCTGAGATCCAGACATACTTTTAGCTGCTCAGAAAATCTCTAGCTCCCTCTTAGTGATATTCATCCTAAAATACTTAAACTTTATATCTTCCACTATAGTTTTATAATATTTTACCATGATAACAAGGCTTAAACAAACAAAAAAAATGCTTGGAGTTGGCCATGAATAGCCATTTAAGTATTCCAAAGGTATCTGTATTATTAATAATTTACAACTAAGACTTTTCCATCTTTCTTTTGAATTGCTGTTTTTCTTTAGTATCATCCTGAAATATATTCTGCCTCTTCATAGTAATGACAACTTTTTCTCTGCTCTCAGCACTGCCTGCTAGTGTTCAGTGTTTTAGTATAAACTATACTTATTTCTCAGAATACTTTGGTGCTGTGAGGGAAAGATTTATCTTTCATTCACATTTTCCCCCTCACATGCCTAAGTAAGGAGACGTGACAGATATTTGATAGACAGATACTGCTGTTTAGTTCATATTTATCATGTTTTATTTCTTCATTTGACAACAAAAACTGGGTCAAATTGTAAAACAAATACCCTTATTACTCAGCACACTGCCTTTCATTTGTAAGGCAAAATGAACCAATGAATAAATGAATGGAAATATATTACTTCTTACTGTATTGTTTTCTTCCAGGTCACTGACTTTCTGACATGCCTGGAATTTCATTTTCTAAGTGTTAAACATGTTAGATAACATGGCAATGGATTTCTTACAGGTTACAGCTGTTCTAAGATAACTTCCTTTAGTTTAATCCTGCCATTCACTTAAGTGAAAATCAATTCATTATGATAGATTCTGTTTACTGGTTGTCTTAGTTAGAGTTTTATTGCTGTGAAGAGGCATCATGACCAAGGCAACTCTTTTGAACGAAACCATTTAATTGGGGTTTACTTCTAATTTTAGAAGTTCGTCCCTCAGAGTCATGGTAGGAAGTATGACATCTCGTTCAAGTCGACATGGTGCTGGAGGAGAATCTGAGAATTCTCTATCTTGAGCTGAAGGCATCCAGAAGAAGACTGGGTGTGTTTCAAGCTGAGCTTAGCTTGGATTGCTTAAGACTTCAAAGCCCAGTGACACACTTCCTCCAATAGCGCCACTCCCTACAGCCAAATATTCAAACACATGAATCTCTGAGGGTGGGAGGATGGAGTCATACCTATTGAAACCACCACACCAGCCAAACACAACTCCTTACTCCACCAACAACTTAAGAGTTACCTTGAAGTCTTCAGACTTATGAACAGATATGGTTGAGTTTAAAGTTTATAAGCCACCACAGAACTGATAGCTATAGTTGAAAGGAAACTTTAAGGCATATATTTTCTGAGTCTATCTCAATTTTAAACAAGGTTTTGACAAAAGAACAACAAATATCAAATGTCAATTAGTTGAAATAGATTTATTATTTGTTTTTGTTTTGCTTTGTTCTTTTTTTTAAGCATAGAGGCAAAATAATAGTAAAACACAACTTTTCCAATCATAAAGTAAACAATATCCCTTGCACAAATTAAGATTTCTTATAAGTTTGCAGTTCTTTAATACATCCTAGTTAACAAATAACGGTTTTTTATGTAGTAATGTTGCTATGCTATTTCCCAATGCTTATAAAAAGTCATTTTCTTTCCTCTCTATTCTTCATAAGATTACAATATACTTGACAATCTTTAAAAAATAGTGTTGAAGTAAGATCATTTTAATACTACAGCTTCCACAATTTTTTCTCAAATTTAATCATTTGGGAATATTTAGTATAAATCAGCAAAATCTCTCTCTCTCTCTCTCTCTCTCTCTCTCTCTCTCTCTCTCTCTCTCTCTGTCTGTCTCTCGTGTGTGTGTGTGTGTGTGTGTGTGTGTGTGTGTGTGTGTGTGTGTATGAGAGAGAAAGACAGAATCGGAGCAACAAATATATAGAGAGACAGATTGAATATAGAGAGAAATGTGGAGATATTGATAACATCATTTTCTTGGAAACTGAATAAAGATGATTTTGAATAATGTGGTCCAAGAATAAAATAGATTTTGCCAACAGTAAGTAATAGCATCTCTTCAGCCTTACCTGCCTAGCCTAAGCAAACATATTTAATTGATGAGAACCTCATATTTCTGCAAGTTTTGCCTCATTCTTAGATGGCATTACAGTGTTGAGGTGACTGTGTCGGTTGTTTTAAAACAACCATTAGAGGCCATTATGCTCTATATTTGGCACATGAAAGCCTCTTTAATCTTCAAAAATGGACTACAATAGTGTAATATTTCCCAATGTACTTCTAGAAAATGGAAGTATAAAAAAATCGAAGAAACTTGCCATGGGCATAGAGCTACTAAGTGGAGGAGTACAACTAAAGCCCAGTCTGATTTTCTTGGTAGTATGTACTATACTGCAATAGAATTCTGTAAATGTCTAATCCTCTTGTTTCATGGATGCATTTTTATCATAAATTGAAAAAATAATGCAAAGTTTATGTAGAGAAGTAGGCTGCATTCCAGAGGAGACACATGTTCATGGGAAGTAAATCAAGTGCCCATTCCTCCTTTTCTTCCTCTCTCTCCCCATACCCTCTCTCCCTTTTCTTCTCTCTTCTTTCCTTTCTCCCTTTTCTCTTTTCCATTCTCCTCCTTCGTCTCTTCTCCTTCAGCTTTGTTCTTCCTTATCTTTCTCTTTCTCTCTCTTCCTGTCTCTCTTTCTTCCTTTCTCTGTCTTATCACTCTCCCTTTGCATCAATTCCTTTCCCTCCTTCTCAACTTCTTTCTCCTACTTTCCTTTTTATTAGTCCCTCTACCTCTATACTCCTTTGTATGGATTCCCTTCACTCATTCTTCCCTACATACAGAATAACTGTTTCTCTTATATGTATGAGCAAATGTCTAGAAAACTCAGAAGTATGACAGCCTATAAATCAGATGTATAATAAATGCACACTTGAAAACTACATTGAGCATGTCTTGCTATGTATTATGAAATATAGTGTCCTCATTAGGGTTTCCATTGCTATGAAGAGACACAGTCACCATGACAGCTCTTACAAAAAGTAAACATTTGTTTGGTGCTGGCTTCCAGTTTCAGGGATTAAGTCCATTATCATCATAGCAGGAAGCATGGCAGCATGCAGGCAGACAGGGCTGGAGAAAAACTGAGAGCTCTCATCTTGATTTGAAGGCAACAAGAAGAGACTGGCATTCTCAGGAAGATAGCAGGGAGCTCTGTTCTGCAATGGGTGAAACAGGAACATAGGAAGAAACCTCCAAAGCTCACTCCCACTTTGACACACATCCTCCAACAAGGCCACACCTACTCCAACAAGGCCACACCTACTCCAACAAGGCCACACACCCTCCAACAAGGCCACACCTCTTAATATTGGAATGCCCTGGACCAAGCATATTTAAACCACCATATATTGCACCAATATTACTTATGAAATCTTATTATTTGAGTGAGTCAAAGAAATCATGTGAGAGCTGGATATGATAGCTGCTTGCTCTTATTCCTAAAACTTGGGGAGCTAAGGCAGGAGGATAGAGAGTTTGAGAATATGGGCTGAGATTCATGATGAAGTATCTCACACAATGATTAACAGTCAGAGAAAGAAGAAGCAGGAGGAGAAGATAAAATAAAAAAATTATAAACAGTATTTCTTTTTTAATTAATTAATTAATTTTTTAATACTCCATATTTTATACACCCCCTGTCCACCCTCAGACTGTTCCACAACCCATACCTCCTCCCCACCCCCCTGTCTCCACAGGAATGTCCACATCACTCCCACCTGACCTCTAAACACCCTGGGGCCTCCAGTCTTTTGAGGGTTAGGCATATCATCGCTGCATGAACACAGACCCAGCAGTCCTCTGCTGTTTTTGTTGGGGGCCTCATATCAGCTGGTATATGCTACCGGTTTGGTGGTCCAGTGTTTGAGAGCTCTCAGGTCCCAAGAGAACTACTGGGATCCAGATTAATTGAGACTGCTGATCCTCCTATAGGTGTGCCCTTCTCCTCAGCTTCTTTCATCCTTCCCTAATTCAACAACAGGGGTCAGCAGCTTCTGTCCATTGGTTGGGTGCAAATATCTGCATCTGACTCAGTTGTTTATTGGGCCTTTCAGACAGCAGTCATGCTAGGTTCCTTTTTCTAAGCATTCCATAGTCTCAGTAATAGTGTCAGAATTTGGGACCTCTCCTTGAGCTGGATCCCCCTTTGGGCTAGTTGCTGGACCTTCTTTTCTTCGGACTTCTCTCCATTTCCATCCCTGTAATTCTTTCAGACAGGGACACTTATGTGTCAGAGATGAAATGCCCGACAGTAGGGAGAGGAAACTGATAGAGCGCAATTCCAGCAGGAAGACAGGGCATCCAGTGAGAGGGGTGTATTCAATGTTTCTTCTTAATTTTGACCCTACAATGCTGCTGTGAGATATGTGGCTACCTAGGCTACTGTTCTGTGACTCAATATAACTGTCTTTTATAACCTGAGTTTGTTTTGATTGCTAGCTTCCACTTTGTCATCTTAATGTTCCTAAATAATATAGTAATATTTCAGAGATCTTAGAAAAATAAAAATATTCTTTTTTATTTATGCATTTATGTATTTTTTTTGGATAATTTCTTTATTTACATTTCAAAAGTTTTCCACTTTCCCAGTTTCCCCTCTGGAAAACTCCTATCCCATCCCTGCTCTCTCTACTTCTATGAGGGTGTTCACCCACCCACCTACTCCTGCCTCTCCACCCTGGCATTCCCCTACACTGGAGAATTAAGCCTTCACAAGACCAAGGACTTCTCTTCCCATTGATGTTCAACAAGGCCATCCTCTGTTACATATGTGGCTGGAGTTATGAGTTCCTCCATGTGTACTCTTTGGTTAGTAGTTTAGTCCCTGGGAGCTCTGGGAGTTCTGGTTGGTTTATATTAATGTTCTTCCTATGGGGTTGCTAACCCTTTCAGCTCCTTAGTTCTTTCTTCAACTCCTCCATTGGGGACCCCATGCTCAGTCCAATGGTTGGCAGCAAGCACCTGCCTCTGTGCTTGTCAAGCTCTGACAGAGTCTTTCAGGAGACAGCTATATCAAGCTCCTGTCAGCAAGCACTTCTTGGCATCCACAGTAATGTCCAGATATTCTAATGACAGACACTTGAGTATTACAGTCAGACTGTTGAAACCATGGATCTCAATGAAATAAAAATTTTCCAAGAGTTTCAAGTTAAGAAAGCAAAAAGCTAGTGCTGGGTGCTAAGGGAAATAGAGCTTGACTCTAGGAAAGATATTTTAATATATGATTAGTAGCTTCAAGGACATGTGGAAAACCAAGGTCTAAGACAAAGATGTGTCAATGGTGTTCTTGACCTCATTGTGAAAAGGTACATATATATCTCAGAACTTTGAAAATGGATTGTGGATAAGGTACAATCACTGGACTTTTTGTTGTTGTTATTGTTGTAGTTATTCTTCCCAGTTTGGACACATTGAATAAATTTTCTTTCTCTTATTTTCACTATTATGATTATTAATATTATTAGAATCAGACTGAGTCTTAACAGTCAACACTGATAATCCAGGTACATTCACCTGTCTTCAGTAACACAAGTATGTCTATCTATCTATCTATCTATCTATCTATCTATCTATCTATCTATCATCTACCTCCTATCCATTTTATCTATACTTTTGCTTTCTTTATGTGTATAGAAAATAGAAAAATAGTGTCAATTATATATTTTCATTAATTATAAATATATATGTGTATATATACATATATATGTGTATATATATATATATATATATATATATATATATATATATATATGACAAGCAAGTAAAAAGAGATTTGTTAAATGATGTCAAATTGGGAAGATGAACAAAGCAGTCCCATGTTTTCCCAAGTCCATCCTCTGTTACTGAATATGAGGTTCAGGTTGAAATGGAAAAGCAGAAATATGTAAACTAAGCATTCCTAGAGAATGTGATATCTTGCTCATCCACACTACTTTGGCTGTAGCTTGTTCTCTAGCAGGGTGGTCTGAAAAGTTGTATACCTTTTTCCCATCAACAAGAGTCTCAGCTGGCTAGCCAGGGTCTCTATGTCTTTTTTCTCCCATTCCGCAATTGTGACAGTGTTCTGAAGGAAATTTCAAGTTTAGTGTCTCTACTGTTTTGATACCATACAGTATAAGGGAGAGGCACACATATCTCTTGTTAAAAGTATTGAATTACTTATCTTTTTAACTGACCTATGGGATATAAAGGACTCTTAGAGCCCAGGTTGTTAGGTCTGAAAAAGTATAGGTTTTAATGTTAACAAATCAGACAGACCATAACATTCCTAGTAATAGGATATTTTAAAGGTGGGGATTATTATATTACATGGTTTGTATGTGAGCCTTATGTCAATCCTTGAAACAAGTGACAAACATGGAATTCCATTTTCAACAGTTCACAGAGCACATTCCCTGTGAAGTAAAATGTACAGGAGATAAAATCCCAGGGCAGGCTGTCTGATTCTCCTCTATCCCTGCTGCTCCTGCTCTACTTTTATATTGTAGTATCAAAAATATCATTCCTAAATAAAATTAGTCTCCATTATTAAACTGTCTGTAAAATTTACCAAAATTAAAAAAGAAACACTGAACAATCAGTTTTTCCTTTAAACATGTTCTTGAAAATACTTCTCTCAAATAGAAAAGTAAAGAAAGAAGTGATTTTCTCTTTTTTCCTCAAAATAGGAAAAGATGAAACCACTCTCCCAAACACAATGCTAATAGATTAATAACACTATTCAGAACAATTAAAATTCCCTAATTCATTGTTAAGATAAGGTGGTTGAGTAGATTGTCCTTTTACCAGCTTGTAATTATGAAGGACCAGTGGGTAAGGAGTTAAAATACAGAATAAATATTTAAAATAAGTGTGTCTCTCTAAGAGCAAGCTTAAAACTTTCCAAAGGATTTCTAAAATTCCTTATCTTACAAAACAGACCGCCAGATCAACAACAATAAGCAGTTAAATACTTCAGGGCTAACACTTTTCCACATTCTCCTCACTTGATAAAGGAGTAATACCTTCTTCACATTGAGAGTAGAGGTCAAGTGAATCAGCTAAAGACAATTAAGTTAGAGTAGAACTTGTTTTCCCACCTACTCAGCAGTATGAGGACAGGGGAAGTGCTGCCCTATTCAGTAGGCACACAAACAAATTCACATGTCAATAAAGTCAGTAATAATAGACTCTATCACTAAAATATCACTGAGCAGTATTGAGCGTGGAAAGTGTAAGGAACTCAGAGAAGCAGAGCAACTTCTTGTTTTTTCCTAGGTGAAGTCAAGGGTAACTGAGATGACTGGTCTTTCCCCTCTGTTATTAACTGCAGTTCATTCTTGCCCTGTTAAAAAGCAGATTGTTTATTCAAGTGTTAACAGCCATTATATCTGGATCAGGTAACTTGACTTCATCCCAGACCATGTAAATTCCATTTCCAATTAGCAAAGATGTTACTATAGAGATGAAACTTGCCTGTCTGTTAAGCCTTAAAGCATCAGTTTGAGGAGAAATATATTTGCTCTTGTACTTTGTGCTGGTGTTGCTACGTAATCCATTTATTTCATTGCTTTTCAAACCACTTTTTACATTTATGAATTTATTTGTGTATGTACCTGTATATATGTAAGTCAGAGGATGGCTTGTAGGACCAGGCAGGTTTGGGGGATGGATCTAAATAAGGTTGTTTTGGGGCAGCACAAACAGGTCTTAGCTTTAACTACTTCCATGACCCTCATTTCTGTTTTCTATTTGGTTTTGGCTTAGAGTTACTCAAGCCAAGCTCACCTACCAGAACCTCTCAATGTCTCTCTATCTGTATCATTGTCTCTGTCTCTCTCTGTCTCTCTGTCTCTCTTTCTGCCATTACAGGTGCTGAAAAAGTAATGGCAGACATCATAATTTGACTTTCAGTGAATGTGTTATAGTAGTAATTATAAGGGGGTAGTTTAGCCCCACTCTAGCCTATAGAGATCCCAAACAAAGTACACAGAACCCTGATGATTTTATTAATAAACTGTTGGCTTATTACTTTTTATTAATAAGCTTATTAATGCTGGGCAGGTTCTGAATTTTTCTAAGTTATTTCCCAGCCATAGACCAAACGTTACTTGCCAATTGAGTCTTGTTCTATTTGCTTTGCTCTATTTGTGTCCTCAGGGTGGTTTTTCTCTTTGTCACATACTTATGGTCCATTCTGAGGGTCCATTCTGCCTCATGGCAAATTTGTTTGTCCTCTACCTTTTTCCTACTCCTTGAGATTCCTACCTGAGACCTCCTATTTTATCTCAAGTCCCACCTTCCTCTCTGTTCTGCCCTGTCACAGGCTCTAGCCATTTAGTGTCTATTCAGAGACTATAGGAAAGCATTCTTTATAGCACGATGGTCAATATAATGCCCATGTACAGACTTCAGCCTCATCTTGGGCATTGAGCTCAGAATCTGAACACACAGAACAAAGGACCAACCCCAACATTATTTCTGTTATTTACATAAAGTAAGTTTTTCAACCACCTTGGCCTTTGATGGATGCATATTCACTGAAGGGCTGGCCCATTTCTCTTCACCTGACAATCAAAAACAGCATGACTTTGAGGAATTATTAATGGACTTATGTTCTACAAGGTGTGGAATCAGCTCCCCACTCTCTTTTATCTAAAGCCTGTAAAAGAGACCCCAGCCATAGGACTCTTTAACAGACCTCAATATGGAAACATGGTACCAGCAGGTTTTATCACTTTCTATTCCCTCTTTCTTACAAACCATAATATTATTTTTCTAGCTATCCCCCAATGTATGGCTCATTCCAGCCTGTATTCAGGATACAGAAAGAACTGCCTAAAGGCTGTATTGTATATTGGGTATTTTATTTATTTATATTTCAAATGGTATTCCCATTCATGGTTTCCCCTCCGGAAAACCCCTATCCACTCCTAACCTCTCTCCCCCCCCTGCCTCTATCCTCCAACAAAATGGAGTAAAGGGAGTGGTAACCACAGAACAAGATACCAGCCAGATGATTTTCTATGGAATTAAAGGAGATAATATAAAACAGAAAGCTGGTATGGATGTACCATGAGGAGCATGTTCCAAACCCAGCAAGCACCAGAACTTGGCAGTTCTGGCCACGTGGTGGTTCTAGATTTAGTGTCAAGGATAGAAGAAAGCAGTTCTCCCTCCATGACTAAGGAATGCCATTGAGACCAGCCAAGTGGCTGGGATGCCACTACATGGGGCCTGTGAAGGTGAAACCTGGATTCATAAGAAACCTGGAATATTGAGGATTTTAGACCCCTAGAATACTTGCTGAGATAAGCTACTGACAAGGAGTAAAACCAACCCAAAAGAAAAAAATGTCTTACTTTCAACAAAGCTCAAAGGACTTGGAGATCTGGAAAATGCTTTGACATCAGACATGGAGATTCAGAGTTTGGAATTTGCCCTGCTGGTTTTTAGTTTTGCTTTGGTCCAGTATTTCCTCACTGTGTTCCTTTTTTGGAATTATTATGTATATCCTGTGTCATTATATGTTGGAAATATGTGATCTGGATTGTCATTTTGATTTTTACAGAGCATTATGGTTAAGGAATTGCATGAGACCCAGAAGAAATTTTGAACTTTGGAATTTTAAACAAACAAGAGACTGTTATAGACTATGGAGAGTTTTGATGTTGGACTAAATAAATCTTGCATTATGATATAGCTATAAGCTTATGGGCTTCAAGGAGTAGAATATAATGGTTTGAATAAAAATGGACCCAGAGGCCCATAGGGAGTGGTACTATTAGGAATTATGGTCTTGTTGGAGTAGGTGTGGCCTTGTTGGAGGAAGTGTGTCACTGGAGGTCGGCTTTGAGACATCAGATGCTCAAGTGTGGCTAGTGTGTAACTGTCTTTTCCTACTGCTTTCTGCTCTAGAAATAGAATTCTCAACCACTTCTCCAATACCAAGTTTGCTACTACGCAAAGATGTGATGCTGCCATTCTTTTTTGCCTTCATGATAATAGACTAAACCACTGAACTATAAGCAAGGCCAGATTAAATGTTTCCTTTACAAGAGTTACAATGGTCTCAGACAAGTTCCTAGGGCTCTCCTGCTTCTGAACCTTCTCTATTCCCAAACCTATTTGAGCCACTACCCAATCTCTCTCGGGGGTTATAGAGATTCCCTTCAGTAGTTTCATTTTTTTTAATCCCCCTCTCTGGTCCTCAGACAATACACATCAGATTTACATATGTTCCTAAAGTTAAGCCTAAAATCAGACATCTAGATGGAAGGAGGATTTCTAACCACAAAAGACAACTCAATTATTAAGTCTTCACATATCTATCTATAACCCCCTCAGGTGGTAATTCTCTCCCTCTCTCTCTCTCTCTCTTTCTCTCTCTCTTTCTCCCTCCCTCCCTCCTTCCCTCCCTCCCTCTCTCTCTCTCCCCCTCCCTCCCTTCCTCTCCCTCTCCCTCTCCTCCCTCCCTCTCCATCTCCCTTCCCCTCTTTCTCTCT
>NW_022196912.1:63893864-63905224 GCF_008632895.1 Mastomys coucha
CCTCTCTCTCTCTCTCTCTCTCTCTCTCTCTCTCTCTCTCTCTCTCTCTCTGAACCTTTCAAATAGGCTTGGTTCACTGCAATGTATATCAAATTGACCCCTCATTGTCAAAGAGAATGATACCTACTTACCCAATATCTAGTAAAGCAATAATAAATCCAGGAATGTGGAAATGAAGGGCAAACTAATAGGCCTAAGCACTGCAAAAAATGGACCCAGCAGGTTTTGCCCATTCCCCTACTCTCTCCCTTGGTAAACCATAAGATTAAATTCATAAATCTATTTCCTTAAGATCTATTTCCTCTGTGTCTACTAAGACATTCCCGAAACTAAACACTAAGGTCTAGCAATCAAAATTCTGTCCAATCAGAGGTTAGCAAACAATCTTGGCAGAGGCAGGCTGTGGGGCTATGGGTTGTGAAAGGTATCCTGGTTCCCTGTTGAGTTAAGACTAGAAACCCCAGTGACTGTAAAGGAACAGTAGGCATTTCGCCTATTCCCAGGCATCAGGCTCCTTGCACAAGGAAGCAGCCCTCCATAGATTTGTAGTTGTCAGTCATGTAAAGGCAACACCCAAACTCCTCCACAAGTAAAGGATGTGACCTGTGGTTATGTAGACTCAAGAAATATCTCCATTTTAATGAGGTACCTAAAGGCCTGGAGGACTCAGCCAATAAACTCTCCTCAGACACTCTTCCCTGCAAAAGATATTTAACCTCAGGCTTGCCCTGAGTAGTGTGGTATAATTTAACACATCCTCTTTCCACCATGACAATAAATGCCTTAAAACCATGGACTGCCTCTTTCACCAGGATTCACCATGGGGAGCCATGGAGGCCCTCGCTTATAGAGTTTCCCTCTTTTCTCATGTAGAAGGCCTAAAATAGTTCTATAGAGACATCTGTAGTTGCCTTCGTGTGAGCTAGAGGCAGCCCCTGAATGCTTGTCCCTCTAGAATAATACATCTTTGTGCTTATGGTCTGGATGTGTTCTGTGCTGACTCCTAGGCCATTATACTAGCCAGTATAGAGCAGGAATGGACTCTCCCCTGCCTTACCTCACCATGTTTTCTTTGTGTGGTTTTGAGTTTTTCCTTTCATTGTCTTACTTCACCCAATAAATCAGCCCCTATGTCCCTTTTGAATATGTACTTTGACATCTCTCCAGGTTTTTAAATCGGTCAGCCAAAAAACTGAACATCAAAGAGGAAAATGTTGAGAATGTTAAAAACAAATTATAGTAAATGGGGAAAATACGACTCACATAGTGGTATGGAAACAGCAAGTTGGAATAGGCTTGTTCATGCAATTAAAGGAACACTACATGCTTTCGCCATATGTGGAGATTAACCAACACTCCCAGAGAGAAGATGGTGGAGATTGGACTATTCATTTAGTTCCTGTCTGAAACAATATTAATGTTGATGCATGCAATGTTTAGCTCTTAGAAAAGTTGGTATTGTAGTTTGTGTTTGAATTTCGGCATTCTAGGCTGCAATCCAACCAATGACTAGACAATTAATAAAACACTCTGTTCAGTGTGTTCACCCCTCTGTCCATGAGTCTGCCTATTCTTAGGAATGCTCTTATAGGAGGATTTTGTCTGTCTGTATTATGATCACTGATAATTTCCCTAATAGAGAGATAAATAAGTCTCATAGTCATAGTATGGATACCCCTCAGTTTGTTTAGAAGCAAAGTAAAGAAAGGATTCAAATTTCAATAAACATCATCAGGCTGATTATAATTTATAGGCTTTGATCAGAGGATACTGTTTTGATGTTATTTAGTGCTTTATCACATACACAGAAAAATAGATTAAATGCACACTGAAATTTACAAGAAAATATTTTTTTCCTAAATAAAACAGCTTGCACCTGAACAATTTATATTTCTTTACTTTTATCTCAGTACACATCACTAACCTTTGAAGAGATGATCATTTTAATAAATTAAGAATAATTTTCCATACAAGTATCATTTATTATTTAGGTGAGGTTTAAGACCAGTTACTGATATATAATCATAACATTTTATTAGTTACCAACAAATTTTCACTAAATATGAAATCATCTCCATTTACTATTTTGTTGACAAGTATATTTTTATATATTAAGTTGAAATTATATTTACATCCATTTTTGCAAATGCTGAATAAATGATCAGCATATCAAAGAAATTTAAAGAGGAAAGTTATACTAAAGTCCCTTTTCTTGTATCACTTTATTGTCCCTTCATTAGAAGTTTCATTACGTGTATATCATTCAGGTTTCTTGGCTTTTTTGTATGAATGTAGGCTAATGGGATATCTGAATTGCTATATCTTTATGCTGCTTACCATTTGAGTTTACTCTTAAGGTACTGTGGTAAACATAAGGATTCCAATATTATTATGAAGAAATATAGTTGCCTATCTATTTCAGAGTCCAGAATTAGATATTTTCTAATAGCAGATGAATTAATATGTAAATCATCTTACAGATTACATTGCTTTAAAGATTTTATTGCTAGTTGGAAAAATCAATAATAAGAATATCCTATAGTCAGTAATAAATGCAATAAGTGTAGGGTTTATATGATGTCATATATACATATAGATTACTATTATATTTTAGCAATGGCATGTGGAATAAAACACATTATTAGAATATATATCTATCTACACATACACACACACACATATATACTAGATAGTTGAGTAGAGTACTTTTGTCAAAAACCTTTTGAAATTTAAAAAGTCCGTATGGGTTTTAAGTATGGAGCTGAGGCCAACTTATTTATCTTAACCAAGAGAAATAATGACAAGGCTCATAACTGAACTGCTGTCCAGCAAGGAATGATTAAGAACATAAAGTGAGCCAGGTGAGTTAGTTGCCTCGTAAACTCAAAACCCAAGCTTTATTAGAGGGATAACAAGCCAACACTACATAAATGCACATTCAAAGTACTAAAGGTTGAATGGGAAGAGTGTTTACTGCCCAATGAGAATAATAGAACCAATTTCCAAGGACAAAGACAGAGGGTGAGTCTCAGGCTTGAAACCACCTTGCTATTGAAGCAAATGCCGAAACACCATTAACCATTCATTTATTAGCTTCTACTTGAATAGACTGAAGGGTTTCTTCAAATGACCCAAACCTCTTTCTCAAGAAAGTATAACAGTAAACTTAAAGGTCATAGAATGAAGAAAATACTAACTACATGAGCAGAAATAGGTACAAAATTAAATAACAGTACAGAAAATTATCAGACTAAAGTTATTAATTTGAAAATGCTAACAACTTAAGATAACAAGCAAAAATGAATCAGAATTTGATTTAAATTAAGTATATACATAAGCATTATACTAAATTTAATGAATTACATGTATTTGTGTTAAGGTAAATGCATTTACAATGTTTGCTGTTGGTTTAATAATTTCAATTGTTATATTATTCATAATTAAATGTAATTAGCATTTCCTGTATGTTTCCTTTCATTAAATTTTACCATTTAAACATATTTATATATTTCTGATGAATAACTCATCAGAATTTAACAAAATTAGGACAGAATTTTTTATGTTAATATTTTCCCAATTTCATCCTCAGATATCTACATTTGATAAAGTTTCCATTTCAAATATTTTCCATAATAATGGGTGAATTTAAACATGTTTTTCTTCAACACAGGTTATCATTGTGTGTGAATGTGCACACATATTATGGCACTCTTCTTGAGTTCAGAAGAAAACATCAGGTTTTGGTCAACACTTTCTTCCTGTTTGTGGCAGGGTCTTTCGTGTTCATTCCTACCTACACTAGGCTAGATGGCCCCAGACTTCTAAAAATGTTCCTGTCTTCTCACGTCTTGGGTAAGAATGAAGACATTGCAGAAGCTAACTACAAGGTCTGGCTTTAGATAAGCTCTAGTGTTCCTTATATTTGCATGATATTTTATTCATGGAGTCTTCCCATGGACTCATGTTTATCAGGTCTATAACTGAATAGTATTATAAGAGTTATCTTACTGGTGTAACTAGCACAAAATTCTTTTTGTACCAGAATATGAGAGTCCACAATATCATTTTTGTATAACTTTCTGAAATTTTCTTCTTCTGTTGTTATTTATCAAGTCTATTACAAACCATATTTTTTTTAACTTAAGTTTGGGGACTGGACTATCACTTTTAATAATGTTTTATTTTATAAGTGTTTATGTAAAGATCTGTCTTCAGATCTTTATTCATATCTAATGCCTACTATCTTTCAATAAGAAAATTCAAACCACTTCCATGTAGTATAATGAAATCAATTATAGTTCTTACTATCATTTACTATATGTTGAAAGTTTATTAGTAATTGTTAGGTTTGCTTAAGATTTAGTAAAATTTCAATCATTCTTTCTCTATTAGTATTTTAAAGTTTGTTACCATACCATTACAACACTTACGTTGTACTGATAAATAAACTACAAATGTCTTTATCACTATATGTGTGAAATATATTATTTCTTTATAACTTACAGGGAAAATTTAATGTATAATTTCAATTATTTCTAGGCCTAACTGAGAGCAAAGACAACAGTTACCTTCAAGTAGGATCTGTTAACTTTTGCTCATTCTTATCTTCAAATCCTTTGTACATAAGTGTCTTCTCAGGATGTTTTTCTTTGTAATCTCACTCTGGTTCTTTCAGACATGTCCTCATAGTCTTTTATGTCTTGTACCAAAAGAAAGTCCCTTTCTACCATCAGAGCATGGGTGAATCACAGTCTGGCCTTCAATCTCTGACAGAGTCCATAAGTTAAGCATCTTCTTGGGAGTAAGTCGGAGGAGGCCATAAATGTTCCAAATTCAATTTTCTTGGTTACATATGTGTGTATGTATATGAATATACTTTATATATATATATATACATATATATATATACACACATATATATATACTTATATACATATATCTTCAAGTATGTATATATAAATATTTGTGTTACATATATTTGGTTTATATTTTTGTTTTATATATTTTTTATTTAACTATTTGACTATATATTATATTTATGTACATGCATTAAAATTAATAATTAAAAGACATTATAAACACATCTGCATGAATATTTCACCAAAATAGTTTTAAATTATGAAGAAAGTCAAATTTACTTATTTTGGATAAGCTGACAAATTAAAATGTCTATGTTATGAATGTTTAAGTTGATGTTGCTCTAAAGAACCGCCTGGCTGCACAATCCCTATAACCCTATTTCATCATCATTAGCCTACGTGTCAATCTTTATTAGGTGAATGACATTATGCATTGAGTTATGACTAAACCAATAAAAAGCGATCTTTTTAAAATTCACTCTGGGTTTACTATGCAAAATGAAAAGTGCATTATTTACATGGCTAGTCTAAAAATACTATTTAAAGCCAAAGTTTTAGAATATAACATAATATTTCACCATTAATCTGCATTGATGAATGAAATTTCAATTAAAATTATTAATAAAGAAGATAGTATATATGGTTGTATTCAAACTATAAATTTTAACTTCCAAGTCATGAAGAGGTGAAGTCAATAATCTATATTTGTCTACCCTTGGTAGTAATTTGTTTTAATACTGTAAAATAAAAGACATCTAAATTTATGGTTTGGGGTTTTTTAATGTTTGTTTATTTATTTATTTATTTATTCTTCATGTATGTATGTCTGTCTACATGCCACTTTCAAGAACGAGTTATCCTCTCTCATTATACAGTGTTAATGATAGAAATCACATCACCAGAAATTGAGAATAAGTCTGCACCTGCTGATCCACACCCTGGCTCCACACTGTTATTGTTTAAATACATATAGCTTTTTAATGTAAGAATATGAGAAGCAAGCTGTAATTTAGAATTATGGGTTTTTGCATCCACTTACAAAAATAGTCAGAAAGAATATTCTTTTTCATTTGTTGGTTTGGAGCTAATGGTTGAAAAAGAAACTTTTTATGAAAACAATAGCAATGGTTATAGAGGAAGAAAGAACCTGTTTTGCTTCAAAACACATTATATTCTATGGTTGTTAAAATGAAAAAGAATAGGCATTATTACAAAATACTTGCCAGAGACATAATAAGTCAGGTAAAATATCCTGGTGCAGTTTTACAGAGAAGGTATGTTGTTTCTACTATACTTACAGATTTTTTTCAGGAAGAAGATGGGAAAGTTACTAAAGCAAACTATTGCAGGCATATGTAAAATTATAGAGACAAGAACATCTATGAAAAATTTAGGAAATAAGAAGACATTTAGCATTTGAATTCCATTCTCCTTCTGATCCTCTCCTACATCTGCAATTGAGGATTGGTACACATCTCCCCACACCATAATTCTACCTATGTACCAGGAGACCTACTCCAACCTGGGACACCCAGGACAGCCAACACCAGAGACAACCAGATAGCAAAGGCAAGCACAAGATCATAATTATCAGAAGTCAATGCAATATGGCACCATCAGAACCCAGCTCTCCTACTATAGAAAGCCCTGGATATCCTACCATAACTGAAGAGCAAGACTGATTTTAAACCCTCTCTCTTGAAGATCATAGAGGCCTTTAAAATGATATAAATATTTCCCATAATTAGATACAGGAAAACACAATCAAACATGCTAGTCTAAAAATACTATTTAAAGCCAGAAGTTTAGAATGTAACATAATATTTCACATTTAATCTGAATTGATGAATGAATTTTTAATTAAAATTATTATTAATGAAGGTAGCATAAATCCATTAAAGAAATATGAGAAATACAACCAAAAATGTAAAAGAATGAATAAAATGGTCAAAGAGCTAAAAATGTAAATAGAAGCAACAAATAAATCACACATGTAGGTGACTAAGATATTCCATGATAAAACCCTATTTAAACAATATCTTTTTCCTAATCCAGCGAAGTATTAGATAAATAATCCTAATCCAAATTTTAGAGGGAAAACTCCAACATAAGGAAGGGAGTGCAATTCAAGAAAACATGAGATATTATTATCACAGCAAAAGCAAAAGAGGAAACACACACACACACACACACACACAGAGTAAACTCTCAAGCATCAAAATGATAGTAACTAACACTCATTGATCATTAGTTGAAGGATACTGTCCCGCAGTCTCTCTTCCTTCGTGGGTGTTCATGAACTGGGTTAATTGAGTCCTGTGGAAATAAGCGGGTACGGGAGAGACAAAGAGAACGACACCAAGTAGGCTTTATCAAGGTGTGTCTTTACTAAAAGAACTGAGATGTATATAGCTAAGGCAGAACAATTCTTTGGCTTTTAGCATAGATGTGAGAACAGGGAAATAGCATTCCAGTCTGTCAACAAAACACCCTTCAGACAAGGGCTCTAGGCAGGAAAGCAGATTAATGGTTTCAGTTCCTTTGAAGTCTTGGCTACCAGGTCTGCCTTTGATCTCTAGTGCTGCTGCCGGTGATTCACGCCTCCGCAGGTATGTGGTAGAATTCTGGGCCTGTCACGCAGGGCAGAGCAGCAGGACACCACATTTCACCCCATTTCGTTAAAAATCGATGCAGGGAAATGCGAAACGATCTCGACATGAATACATGGGCAACTTAGCGGTGCATAATACACTTTCTGACTCCGTTCCCTAAGCACTTATGCACAGTGGGAAAATCAGTCCATGAAACGTCTGTAACCCAGACGGCCTTTGACCATGTGCCAGCCTAGGGCAACATCCCAGCCAGAAAAGGGTCATCTAGATGCACCATCCTCCATGCAAAATGCCAAGGCTTGTGCGCAAAACCCAGGGTCCGAAAGTTGATCATAATCTCCGAATCTGGCTGATGTAACTCTGATGATCCAGTCAGGTGCTGGATCCAGTAGGGCGTGGCGTGGTGCAGCTGGGAGCCAGGAGATGGTCTCAGGATAATGTAAATCAGTTCTTTGAAGCCTCTGGAAACTGAATTAACCTTTGAAAGGCTGGAAGCTAAGTGGGAGCCAGGCATTTTCGGGAGTCGCCTGCTCCAGCAAACATTGAAACGATAGCAAAACCTTGCTCCGGGGGAGCTTTTCTGCTTTAATCGGGATAAGCAGATTTTTCTTGAGAAGCTGGTAATTTAGCAGGATCCAGGCACTTCGGGATGTCACCTGATCAAGTTAAACCTTGAAACGATCACGAAACTTTGCTCAGGGTGAGCTTTTCTGTTTTAATCGGGATTTCTAAAGCAGATTTCCAAAGCAAATGGGAAAAAACACATTCAAAACATGCAGAAAAGGCTTTCGGAATAAAAGAAAAACTCATACAAAACGGGCAGGAAAAACCCCACCAGCTTACAGAACAAAAGAAAGGAAAGAAAAATGAAGACTAAGCAACTGGGCACAGGCAAGAGAATAACAATAGCCAGAAAAAAGGCAGCCTGAGTGGTCTGCCACAGCGGGCCCACCTCTCCCAGCAGGAGCCTTGTCATCAAAGTTAACCAAAGCTGGATGTCTGTAGTTCCAGCACTCAGGAGACAAAGGCTGGAGGCAAACCTAAAAAAGCCTCTGGAGAGTAGATTTTCCCCCTCTTGGTCTAAAAAGACAAAATTTAGTCGTGCAAACAACAATTAAAATCTTAGAAAAGGAAAAAAAAAAAGAAAATCTTTTCTGGTGAAAGAAGGCCCATTGTCTGTAAAAATAGTTTTGGGCAAACTATAAATAGCACTGAAAATTTGTAAACAAAAAATATTTAGAGGCTTCTCTTGTTTGCAGGGAAGCAGAAATAAATCTTGAACAGGTAAAAATGTAGACCTGTAAAATTAAGCCTTCCAACTTCTGCGTAAAGAGTAATATCTATATGTCAGGTACTAAAGGTACCAGCCCTATAGGGTCTATCTCTCAAATGTGGGACTGGAGAAAATAATAACACATTTAGGGCACAGCTTCAACGGCCTATAAAACTGTAGTTAACCAGCCAATAGTGCAGAGAGACCAGGAGTATATACAATCACTTGTTTTTCATAGATGAGAAATCTAGCATTTTTCTTGGAGGTGCCATCAGTAAATACTACAAGGGCAATGTCTATAGTCTTCCAAGCAGTTACCTTGGAAAGATAACTTCATGTATATAAAAAAACTTTAATAATCTATCTTGGGGGAAGAATATCTATAGACTCTAGGAATCTAAATTGAATAAGTAGTAAATCTGTACAAAAAGACAATAGTCTAGCTCCAAGGTAAAAAAGGGTGGGAAAATAACATCTGGCTCTTTGCCAAGGTAAGTTAACATTAGCATCTCACCCAGCATAATTATCTGTGCAAGAGCTTCAAAAAATGGCACGAAATTATGTTTTGGAGACATCTTTGAATAGATCCTAAATATGTGCCTACTACAATGTAAAGGTAAATTCAATAGTTTTATCTACCTGCTGTAAAGCAGATATCTCTACTTAAATAAGGATCTAGGAGAAATTGGATCAGAATAGCCTCTAAAAATATCAATAAGGCCATCTAGTCTCTAGTGGTAAGTTTAGAAAAGGACGAAACCAAAAACTATTGCCCAATAACTTTTTGAAGAACAATAAAATGTTATCAAATGATCTCTGCACCTACTCGTGGGCAATTGGTTACCCCTGTAATATAAAGGCAATAAATCTATGACTAAAAAGTAAAATCTTTAGAAAATGTCACCAGAGAAGGAAACCTAGTCTATACTGTTCTAAATCAAGTCAGGAATCAAAAATCTTCATACAGTCTAAAACAATCTTCAAAACTGATGATTTCTAATCACAAACTAAGCGTGTTAAGGGAGAATCTGATTTCTTCAGATTCCTGGGATACTTTCTAAGGACTGGTTGCCCAGGGACACACAGGGACAGGACCAATCTCTGGCCGGCCCCTCTATCCCCCAGTGAACAACAAACCTAGTCTTCACCCAGGCCCTGGCAGAAATGGACTTGGGACAGATCACCAGAAGCCATGTTCTGTTCCTCCCCCTCTTAGGAAGAGACTAAAGCACTGTTCTGACCCCAGAGCTTTAACCAGCTGGTTCATAGCAGGGCAGGTGTAAATGATCACGTCCCTCTTGTGCGCTCCACAGCGCGTAGAGAGGCTGAGTTCCTGAGCCCACACACTTCTAGTGTCTAGAGCTAAGCAGGACTCTTCCCTGGGCCCACAGTGCAACATGCTGGAGAGGTCCAGGGACCACCCAGCAGGCACCACTGGCTTGCCAGTGGCCAAAACGGAGAAGCGCCCCCTACTGTCCCAGCAGAGCCAGGGACCAAACTTCTTTTATGATAGCACTGGCATGGGGTGCCAGTGTTTTTCAGATGACTTGCGCACCTTACGCCGGCATGCGCAGGCAACACCCGCCCCCCCCCAACTCCACCTCACGCGGGCTGGCCCAGGACTGAGGACTCGAGTGTGGTGCTGGCAGCCAGACGCTCAAGCAAGCAGCCCCAAAGATCGGGGCTCCTGGGCTCGGCCGGCCGCCACTTTCCCTCCGCCCCGCCCCAGCACTCGCTTGCTCTCCCGCCACCTCCAAGCTCTACCAGCAAGCTAGGAGGGCACGTACAGTGACTGGGGATCCGGACCGCAATCAATCTCTATGAACAAGGAATTCCCAGCAAGCACGGGTCACAAGCCTGCACCGACCAAATCTCTGCCCCTTGTACACACCGCCTGACCAGATCAGGCGAAACCCGCCAACTGTCAAAAAAATAAATTACTGGAAGTAACTCATCGTCGCGAAAGTGCTTTTGCAGAAAATGAACTAGTGTTCTAGGGTTCTGTGCACGCGCATAATAGTGGCCTCCACAAGGCAGTTTGGGAAATGAAATCCGAGGACTGACTTCCGCAACCTGCCCATCCCTGTACGAACCAGCCCAGAGCAGGCAAGCTGCGGAACTGGCGGAAGACACCCCAGGTGGAAAAGGTCAAGGATACTTCTAGGTGTTCTAAATTGGGAATCTTGGTAACTGAGACCTCTGTCGCTCTCTGGATCTCTTGTACACCCTGCCTGACATGGGCTTGTAATAAGTTAGATCACCAGATGTCACCTAAATAGCTAAAACGCTTGCACACTGACACAGCAGCCGCCCGTCCACCTGCTGTATTCTGTAGCTGGACTAAGCGCACAGGCTGCTGCAGGAGGAATTGCTGAACCGCAGAGCGCAGAGCCCAAGCTCTGCCCAAAGCCAGCGGGCAACCTTCGTGCTTGGCTCTGTGCACTACAGTCAAACACAGCTCTGCCACCGGGGAGCTGCATCAGAGCAGGCGGCTGTGCCAGGAGAGTCTCTGACCACGCGACCCTGGCCCTGCTCGGCTGCTGCCACATATGGCCACATGTATAAAACACAAGGACACTTGACAACATAAAAGACCATCACTCATTCGACAAAATA
>NW_022196912.1:63905849-63949470 GCF_008632895.1 Mastomys coucha
TTACCCCTAAGTCTCAAACTGTCTACCCCAGTTCTGGGGAGCTGTCTAGAAATCTCTGTATCCATGTTATATTACCGCCCATAAATTTCTAGACCCACGTTGGGCGCCATCTGAAGGAGACCATCCCGCAGTCTCTCTTCCTTTGTGGGTGTTCATGAACTGGGTTAATTGAGTCCTGTGGAAATAAGCAGGTACGGGAGAGACAAAGAGAATGACACCAAGTAGGCTTTATCAAGGTGTGTCTTTACTAAAAGAACTGAGATGTATATAGCTAAGGCAGAACAATTCTTTGGCTTTTAGCATAGATGTGAGAACAGGGAAATAGCATTCCAGTCTGTCAACAAAACACCCTTGTCAACACCTTTGTCAACAAAGCACTCAGACAAGGGCTCTAGGCAGGAAAGCGGATTAATGGTTTCAGTTCCTTTGAAGTCTTGGCTACCAGGTCTGCCTTTGATCTCTAGTGCTGCCACCGGTGATTCACGCCTCCGCAGGTATGTCGTAGAATTCTGGGCCTGTCATGCAGGGCAGAGCAGCGGGACACCACAATTAGTATCTCCTAATACCAACATACTCAATTTACCAGTAAAATGAAAAAAGACACAGGGTAATAGACTGGATACATAAGCAGGATTCATCTTTCTGCTGCATACAAACACAGCCCAGTAACAAAGATAGTGTAAAGGATTGACAAAAAGGTTTTCCAAGCATATGGAACCAAGCTAGAGTAGCCACTCTAACATGGAAGAGGATAGACTTTCCACTAAAAGATAATAAAAAGATCTCAAAAGAGATATCATATCCATCAAAGGAAAAATCGACAAATATCCCTCTCAAATCTAAATACCTATGCCCCAAACTCAAAGTCATTCTCATTTAAAAAAAATATTATGGCTGAAATTACACATTGAACCCCAAACAATAATACATGGGATACTTTAACACTCTATTTTCAGTAAGGACAGGACATCAAAACAGACAATAATGGAGAAGCAATGAAAGTAACAGATGTTATGAACCAAATAGATTTAAAAGATATCTATAGACCTTTTTACATGAAAACAAAAGAATATAACCTCTTCTCAGCACCTCACACAACCATCTCCAAAATCACAGAATAGTTCATAAAGCAAGCCTTAAGAGATATAAGATGGTTGAAATGACCCCATGCATTCTATCACATCACAAAAGACTAAAGCTGGATTTCATGAACAACAGAAACAATAGAAAGCAAACATACTCATGTGAAGCAATCAACTCTGTACTCACTGATCCCATGGACATGGAAGAAATAATGAAATTAATGACTTTCTACAATTCAATGAAAATGAAGGCACAACATACTAAAATTTATAGGACACAATGAATGGAATGTCGAGAGAAAATTTCAAAGCACTAAGTGCTATCATAAAGAATTTGAGACTTTATACTGATAACTTTACAGCACACCTGAAAGGTCTAAAACAAAAAGAAGTAACCACCAAAGATAAGGAGACAGTAGGAAATAGTCAAACTCAGAGCTAAAATCAATCAATCAGAAACAAAGAGAACAATACAGAAAACAAAACCAAGAAATGGTTCATTGAGAGAATCAACAAGACAGACAACCCCTAGCCAAATTAACTAAAAGGCACAGAGATGGTATCCAAATAACAAATCAGAAATAAAAATAAAAAGGGAGACTGAGGAAAAAAATCCCACCAGGTCATAACTCAAAAACCTGTACTCCACAAAACTCGAAAACCTAAATGAAATAGATGATTTTCTAGACAGATACCAATTACCAAAGGTAAATCAAGATCAGGTCAACTATCTAACCATACCCTAAGTAAATAGAAGCAGTCCTTATAAGTCTCCCAACTACAGAAAAAGAACAAAAAGAAGGAGGAAGAGGAGGAGGAGGAGGAGGAAGAAGAAGAGGAGGAAGAAGAGGCCAGAGGCAGATGGTTTTAGTGCAGAATTCTATTTGACTTACAAAGAAGTAATATCAGTACTCCTCAAGCTATTTCACAAAATAGAAACAGAAGGGCCCATACTTAATCTATTCTCTGAGGCCACAATCACTCAGATACCAAAAGCACACAAAGACTCAACAACAACAGCAACAACAAAAACAAGAACTTGAGACCATTTGTTTATGAAAATCAAAGCAAAACAAACAAACAAAAAACAAAAAACCTCAATACAATTCTCACATTCTGAATCCAAGAATACATGAAAAACATCAGTGAGGGGGACCATCCAGCAGGCCCTCTCTCAGTGGGTATTCTCAGACTGGAGGAATATTGAGTACCTGTGAAAATAAGCGGGTGAGAGAGAGACAAAAGAAACCGCACCAAGTAGATTTATCAAGGTGTGTCTTTACTAGATAAAATTGGGTTTATATAGCACAGGGCAAGATCGAAACCAAAACAATCTTGGTTTTTAGCATGGATGTGATAGCAGGAAAAAAGCACACCAGTCTGTATACAAAACAACACTTCAAACGGAGAAGCAGGCTGAGTTTCAGTTTCAGTTCTTTTGATCTTCCGAGCTGCATTGTCTGTGTTTGATCTCAGGAGTTGCTGCCAGTGTTTCACGCCACAAGCGGGTGGTCTCAGCCCTGGTCCTGTCACGGCTTTCTTTTGCTTCCGGAACCATCAATGGAGCAGAGGGGCAGGATACCACACATCAGCACATTCAAGAAGGTTTTATTCCAGGGATGCAGGGATGGTTCAATATAAAAAATTCCATCAATATAATCCACTACATAAACAAACTCAAAGAAAATATCACATAATAATTTCCTTACTTTCTTCTACAAAATACAATACCTCTTCAAGTTAAAAGTCTTAGAGAGATTGGGAATTCAAATGCATGTATTTGAACAAAATAAAAGCAATATACAGCAAGTCAATAGCTAATATCAAGTTAAATGGAGAGAAATTAAGCAACTCCACTAAAATCAGGGACAAGACAAGGCTGCCCACTCTCTTCCTATCTACTCAATATAGTACTTGAACTAGCTAAGAGCAATAAGACAACAGAAGGAGATTAAGTGGATACAAACTGAAAAGGAAGAAGTCAATGTATCACCATTCATTTACATCTCAAATGATATCTTACTTCCTGGTTACCCCCTCCAAAAGCTACCTGCTTCCCTATTACCTCTCCACCATCCTCCCATTCCACATCTGCCCTCCCCCTCCTTTTTGTCTTTATGAGAGTGCTTCGTGAGTTATTTATATATTTTAGATATTAGCCTTCTGTCAGATTCAGGGTTAATGAAGATCGTTTCGCAGTCTGTAGACTGCTGTTTTATCCTAATGACAATGTCTTTTGCCTTATAGAAGCTTTTCAGCTTCATGAGGTCCTATTTTAAAACAGTTGATCTTACAGCCTGAGACACTGGTATTCTGTTTGGGAAATTGTTTCTTGTAGCAATGTGTTCAAGGATATTTCCACTTTCTTTTCTATGAGATGTAACATATCCAGTTTTATGTTGAGGTCATTGATCCATTTCGACTTGAGTTTTGTGCATGGTGGTAGATGTGAATCTAATTAGTTTCTTCTACATACAGACATCCATTTAGCCCACCACCGGTTGCTGAAAGTGTTTTATTTTTACATTGTAAAAATAAAGTTTGGCCTCTTTGTCAAAAATCAAAGGTCGTTAGGTGTATAAGTTAAACAAAAAGGAAGGCCCAGGCTATGATGCTTGAATCACACTTAGAAGGGGGAACAAAACTATCACAGGAGGCAGAAGAAACTGGGAGGGAGAGTGGAGGAGGGTCATAGTTGGGGGTAGGACCAGTGTGTACAGAGATAGGAGAGACACCCACAGGGCCAGAAGAATGAATGGAAATCTGCACCTGCTAGGGTGTGGTGGGGAAATCTTTAGGAAGTCTCAGAGACCTGAGTTGTGGGAAGCTCCCAGGAGTCAATGCGGGTGACTTTAGCCAAGATATCTTACAAGAGGGAAGCGAAGCCTAAGGAAACCACCTCCTACAGCTATGCAGGACCCACAGTGATAAGGACACCAACTCAACAACAAAACTTATGATCCAAAATTTGTCCTGTCTAAAAAAAATTCTGGGACAAAGATGGAGCAGAGACCAAAGAAATATCCAACCAGTAACTGTCCCAACTTGGGTCCTATCCCATGGGCAAACACCAATTCCCCGACATTATTAACGATACTGTTATTCTTACAGATTGTAGTCTTGCACAACTGTTCTCTGAGAAGCTCTACCCAGCAGCTGACTGAAACAGATGCAAATACCCACAGCCTAACATTGCACAGAGGTTAGGGACTCTTATGGAAGAGCTAGGGAAGGACTGAATATCCTGAAGGGGATGGGAACCCCACACAAAGTCCAACAGAGTAAACTAACCTGGACCTCTGGGAGTTGTCAGAGACTGAACTACCAACCAAAGTACACAGGGACTTGAAGAAAGTCCCAGGCACAAGTGTAGCAGGCATGCAGCTTAGTCTCCATGTGGGCTCCTCAACAACTAGAGCAGGGGATCTCCTCAAACTGTAGCCTAACTCTGGTATCTGTTCCCTAACAGGGCTTCCTCTCTCAGTGAGAGAGGATGTACCTACCCTAGCAGAGACTTGATGTGCCAAGGTGAGGACATTCCCAGAGGGGCCCACCCTCTCAGAGAAAAAGTAGGGGGGGATTCAGGAAGGGCCTCTGTGAGAGGGGAACAGGGACAGCATCTGGTATAAATAAATGATTTTTTAAATTAGCATAATTTCAGCATATTGTAATCTGGGTACACAGTGTACTCTAAAATGAAGTATAGTTAAACAGCTGCTGTATAGTAAAGAAAAAAGACACAGTATTGTTTGACAAAATTCATGTTTATAGTTTGTGTAAGTAGGTAATTAAAGAGGACCTCTTTTAAAATATGTTTCTCTAATGGTGAAACTAAGAACCAAGAATGGCCAAATACCATGAAGTTATGGGCTATGGAAGATAAATAGGGGGAGAAATGCAGAAACTGAATTTGTCAGATAATGATAGAGGCTTAACCCTGTGAATTCTCAAAGTAGTAGTTTATGTCTGAAGGGCAAGAGAAGATCAAGACCTATGTGAGGCACAGTTGATTGAACACTTACTGTATTTGTTTGCAATTGAAAATTGTGTTGCAGTAAGTCAAATAAATTAACTTAAAATTACTTCAGTAGTCAAGAGACATGGTCTCATAGACATATTTAGATATCCACACCTGTAAATACGTAATTAAATATATAAGTGGGATCTACTAGAGTGGCTTACAGGCTGTGGTCTAAATAGTTCAGTAAAGGATTTTTGTGACAGAAAGTTCAAGCATCCAGTTGTTGTTCAGTCCACAAAGACTGGATGTCTCAGAAGTACCAATCTGGTATGAGGTGTCACATAGGATTTCTAGAGGAATGCTGGCCATCCCTCTGCTGATGCAGAATACTGAAAAAATAGATTTGTAATACTGAGGAAGGGATAACAACAAGAGAGATGAACTTGTCAGAAAGAGTGAGGGCAAACAGGAAAAATCAAAAATTTTGATCTTATGTATCCTTTTATTTGGACTGCCACCAAACGTTTTGACCCAGATTTAGGGTGGCTCTTCCCATCTCAAGTGATCCAATCAAGAAAATCCATTACAGGAGTGCCCAGAAGCTTCAATATTTTGTAGATTGCAGTTGCAGCCATGCATACCACCAAAATTAGCCATCATAGACAATTATAAAACACTTTATACCTAAAGGTGAGCTAACTGAAAAAAAAAGATAAAAAGGAATTACAGGTCTTTCACTCAAAGAATCCTGTTAGCATAATAGATATGAAGAAACATTGTAGGAAAAAAAGGTGACAACATTATGCCAAGAACAGAACATGCAACAACTGCAAAGATTGAAATAACTCCAGGGACCATGAACTAGAACTGTGAGAAGACACACACAGAACAAAGATAGCAGAATAATGAAGAAATGAAACAGTGACCAATTCAATTAAAATAGTTACTAACACTTTTGATAATATTCTATGAGAGTATAACAAAGAGACATGGTAGGTAATTTTTGTTAGGTTCAGTATATACTAATTCAAAAATTGTTTATAACTGACCCCATTCCACTTATTCTTCAAAGAAATCAGGATATGTCTTGGAAGAAAATGACCTGTCTTTAGAAATCTGTACCCATGAGTGTGGACAACATTGAATAGCATGCTCAGCACAGGTCTGCTTGAGAAGAGGAAATCTGAAAATAGGACATTGTTTTCATTAAGTCATATGGGGACATAAATAACTAATAAGTAAAATATCTCACAGACAAAGTCTGCATAGCATGTCTGCAAAAGAGCAGTAAAGTATAAGATAAGAGACAAAAAACAAAAACAGATGACAGCATCAGATAGCACATGGTGGTGTGATGAACAGAGTAATGACTGCAAATTTTTTTCAATGATTTATAGAAGAATTTGTGAATCTTGAAGTGCAAAGAAAAGACAGCCAGCACATGGTTTATGTTCTAGCAAACACTTTGGGAATTGAACTTTCAGTGCTGCCAATCCACAGCCTATAGACCTCTGAGTAGACTGCTGCACTCATTCCAACACAGAAGCAGGAAGCAACGACCACCCAGAGGCATTAGATTCAAAAGAATAACTGTGAAGTGTAGAACTACAAAAAGGACGGGTGGGGAATTTGAGATTGAAGCAGTACATTTACACACATGAGTGCCCCTCTCGGTGCAAGGTTTATTACAGAGAAATAGAAGAAAGCCCGTTAAAATGAGAACAATTAAAAAGTAATCAGAAGATACCTATAAATTGTAAAAATGATAATTGGATTGAAGTACTTGCTCATTTGTGAAACAGAACCGAGAAGACTTGCATACCATCTTAAAAATTAAAAGACATTTTCTGATTCTTGTAATATAAGACTATGTGAGAAACTGGAAGTGATTTAATATGTTAGACAGGAAGCCAGGCTGGGGACAGAATTCTGTGTATATAGCTGAATGTGTGTCTCTAAGGACACTTGCAGTGTGCAAGCCAAACAAAACTCCAGCCTTTACATTGAGTCACAGAAGAAAGGAAGGAGACCAGGGCTTACCATTCCTTTATTAACTTGCTCAGGTTCTTGACCAATACTTAAAAAAATCATTGTGTGAGTTTCTAAAGGATCAAAATGAAAAAGAGGTAAGTGCACAAAAGCCTGAAAAACTAATCAGAAATTTGAGCTGCAACTTCCCCACAAGGAAAGCA
The DNA here is from genome assembly GCF_008632895.1 of Mastomys coucha. Classification (NCBI taxonomy): domain Eukaryota; kingdom Metazoa; phylum Chordata; class Mammalia; order Rodentia; family Muridae; genus Mastomys; species Mastomys coucha. The sequence goes on from NW_022196912.1 coordinate 63,913,085, forward strand.
ATGATTCTACACTCTACATAGAATTTAATTTGGTTTGTTTCATACAATCAAACAATTTGTTCCTAAATTATACCAACTAGAAAAAATCAGTTGGGGAACAAGAAACTTAACGTTGGAATTACAAATGTGTATATCACTTCAGGCCAATGTACATTAGCAGACATAAAATATCACAATACTTTATGCAAGGCCTACCTTAAGTTGATCTTGCTGGCATTTGGGATGCAAGTATGACCTTGAGCCTTTCTCAGGGTGAATTTTTAAGCACAGATAAAACATATCCTGGGTTGAAATACTTCAGTTAATAAGAACATTTATCCTGAAGAGTTAGAACAGAAACCAAAAAACAAGGACATTTAAAAACTTTCTCAGCACTAAGGATTTTGATGAATTAGTTTTTAGTTCTCATCTTGGCAGGTGGTACTCTTTATGTGTTGCATTTTATGGCCTGAATAGTAGTACTTTTCAGAATCTTAGAAAGCACCTCACACAAGCCATCGATTATTACACCCTTCATCTGAGATATTTAATAGAAAATGATTACTTTATTAATATAACTAAAGATCAATGTTTATTTAAGCAAATGGTTTAGGATGCTAGACTTGAAGGAATGTCTAGAAATTGTGATATACTCTTGCTGTTAGAACTCTTAAAATGGTACAAGTCTTCACTTAGCCTTTCAGTGTGTATATAAATCTTCTGTTTTGTCTCTTTCAGTCAAAGTTCCATAAGGATTCACTTGTAGTTTCCTTGTAAAGAATCTCACCTCATCTTGATTCAATCCCAAAGCCATTACCTTAAAACACCAGGCAGATCCAGTTTCAGGTGATTTATACTTCACAACTAGGAGTAAATATCAACACATGACTCTATATGGGACATACTAAAACCTGTATAAAATGGGAGCAACCACATTCCCTTATTTTAAAGTGTATTCAGAAATAAAAGCCTATAGGGAAGAAAGGAAAACAGATAAAAGTTGCCATAGATATTAAATTTAGTTGCATTATTGATTCTGACTTGTAATATATTTTTATGTATAAATATTATTTGTATGCCAGTAAGACACAGGAAAAATTTGCAAAGTTTGATTTCTGATGTGAACATATGAAGAAAATTATATGTCAAAGAGAAAGAAAATAAATAAGAATAACATAAGTAACTATGTAGACATACTTTGACAATTTGTTCTCAGATTAAATTAGAAAAGATACATCAGTAAGTATTACACTCCAATTCATTTCTTCAGATTTTTAACTTGTGGTCTGAGAGTTATTAAGAAATAGCAATTCAGACTTTATAATTAATGAGTGATTTAATACTTTCCTTGCAATAGGTACCTTCTCTCTACCAATGAAACTGATAATTATAAAAGCAAAAACAAAACAAAACAAAACAAAACTGTAGCAACACAGTAGTATGGAACTGGGCAAGGAGAAATCAATATTTATTCAAAGAATTGGAGAGGAATAAAGGCAATAGTGTCTACTAGCAAGGAGGACAACTAAAAGGCCTTCTTCCTGTTTGATTCTGTACCAAGGAACCAGGCTTAGAAACATGACTGATTCCAAAAGCCAAGGAGGAAAATGATAAGTAATGAAACAAATTAATGCATGCTAACATGACACTAGCATCACTATAAACCACAGGACAAAGTTGAGGTCGTTGAAAAATGAGACGTGTGGAAACAATCTACTCATTCTGTGGAAACATTTTATTCATTCATTCATTCATTCATTCATTCATTCATTAATCAACAGCAATACAAAGTCTTTACACATAGTGGGGGATACAATAAAAGTTTCTGAAAATAATGATATAACTAAAACCACTTCAGCAAGTTTTATAATTATTTGAGAATAATCAAGTATAATACAATTAGTGGGTAAAACACTAGTAGTAATTAATGTATTACATAGTCTCATATTGTCTTCCCAAATGATATTTACTAATAAAAAGTAGAAGCCATCAACATAGGAGTACACATGGTTCCAGCTGCATATGTAGCAGAGGATGACCTTGTCATGCGTCAATGGGAGGAGAGGTCCTTGGTCCTATGAAGGCTCGATAGATGCTCCAGTGTAGGGGAATTGAGGGCAGGGAGGTGGAAGTGGGTGTGTGGGTGGTGGAACACCCTCATAGAAGCAGGGGGAAGGAGGATGTAATAGGGTGTTTCTGTGAGGGATGGAAATCAGGAAAAGGGGTAACATTTGAAATGTAAATAAAGAAAATATCCAAAAAAAATGTAGAAGAATAGTAACTTTATTATTTAGGAAGGCATTGGGCATTTCTTCAAACAAAACACCCAATTTATTTTCTGTGTTAATGAATTAATTGGCAGTAAGGCTTCCTTTGATATAACCTCAGAAACACAGCTTCAGTTCATAGTAGCTATATACAAATCTAGACCAAGAACATTCTCTGCTTCAATACTACAATTCATGTAAGGAAATACAAAGAAAAGCCCAGAAAATGATCTAGACAAAGGGAGCTTGAAATACATTATTTTATTTTTTATCTTCAGTCATTATTAATGCTATTGGCATAACCTGAGTTATGTATGGTATTGTGTAATAATAGTGTCAATTTAAATATCCTAAGCCTTATCATTACATAATAGTCATTTATAATTAATCAATATTAAAATTCATATAAAACCAGGCAGCAAAGATGGCTGATGTGAGGTCCGCAGCACATAGATAGCAAAGGACTGCCTGGTCTGGCCTCAGTGAGAGAAGATGTGCCTACTTCTAGAAGGACTTGAGGCCCCAGGGAAGAGGGGATGTGTGGGAAGAGGGAGAGAGGGCAAGCACTCTCTCAGAAGCAAGAGAGAATGGGAATGGGACTAGGAACTGTGGAAGGGGGGACTAGGAGGCAGGGCAATAGATGGAATGTAAATAAATATAAATAATTAATTTTAAAAAAGAGTCACATACTGAAGTACTTAGAAATTTTTAAAAGATTGCTATATCTGGAACAAATTCTAAATTACTTCAAGGAAAAAATACATTTTTCATCCAGAGATGTTGAAAGGCTGATTAAAGAAAGAACAAAGCAAACCATACAACATGAAAGTGCAGTGTATGATATACTTTGTACTATTTTCATGATTGTTTTCTATATGACTAAAGTTATGTCAAAGTTAAAAAGTAAAGAATGTTTTTTCATATACCTAAATTCAAAATAAAAAATAAATAAAGTAAATAAAATAAATATATGCAGAAAAGTAAATATTTGAGCATATTTGTTTATTTAGTTTAATAAGAACATTGAAATTATGTATTATGCATGTGATATAGCACATAAAGACAAAACTAAGGCTGAATGCCTTATAACTTACAACCACTAAATAATCAGTTATAAGAATGTTTTATCCATCAAACTAATGTTATACATATATTTTATTGGGAGAAGTGAAAACTAAACCAATATAAATCAAGACTTATGTGTAGGATTTCAATGTGAAATTAAACTGTATAGAAGAAAATGTAAGAAAACAAACTAAATGGCATTATAGCACACTTGTTCAATAATTTCTCATAATTATTTACAAAAGCAGTAAGAACCTTGATTAATAATGACATAGTGAAAATAATCTATTAAATTCAGTATACATTTTTTGTCACAAGTTAGCCAGTTATTATATTCCAATGCACTGTTGTTTTTGATTGGTTTTGAAACAGAGTCTCCAAACCGCTTAGTAGCTTAGTCACGTTGAACTTAGATTCTCTTGCTTCCAGCCACTGACTAACATGAGCCATCATACCTAGTTTATACTGTGCTATGGATCAAACCCGGAGCTTAGGCAAGCACTCCAACTACCAACTTACACCCATGTTTTTTGCACTGCTCTAAACAATTGTTCCTATAGTTCTTCAATTTAGTCCTGTGAAGATTTGAGCATGGGTATTACATGTATTATATAAATCTTAAATGATAAGACAATGGGATAATGAAAAATATAAATATATAATCTCAAATGACTCTGACTATGCTAACATGCTTACATATGAATGACATAGCTGTTTATATCCAGCTAGCTGCCCAGCTCACTACTTAGGTTTCTAGTAGTCTTTGTTTATCTACTAATCCATATTACATGCATGTATGTGTGTGATGTTTGTGTGTATCTGTGCATGTGAGTGTGTGTGTGTGTGCATGCGCATGTGTGTTTGTGTGTGTGTGTGTACTGAAACAAGATATCACCATTTACTCCAGGTAGACCTCAAGTCATGTTTCTGCTATTTCAGCTTGGTAAGGATTGTGTTTATGGGCTCATTGAGTTTCCTTTCTTTTCTCTTATTTTCTTTCCTTCCTTCCTTCTTTCCTTCCTTCCTTCCTTCTTTCCTCCCTCCCTCCCTCTCTCCCTTCATTCCTTCCTTTCTTCCTTCCTTCCTTCCTTCTTTCCTTCCTTCTTTCCTTTATACATTCATTTCTTTCTTTTCATTAAACCTTGAATGATGTTTTTTTTTTTTCAGGAGTAGAAAAGTAATAACTTTTTGTTTTTTTCAAATATAAAATATTTTTATGATATGACTTAATAAAGAATGTCCCCAGGGCTAGTGAGACAGGTCAGTGGGTAAAGCAGTTGCTACCATGCCTGACAACCTGAGTTAATTCCTCGTACCCACATAGTGGAAGCAGAGAATCAGATCCAACAAGTTGTCCTCTGATCTTCACATGTGTGCCATGACACACATACAAAAAAATGAATATAATTAACAGATGACTTCAAATTATCTCCAAAGATACTGATAAATGTAGCATTCCTTAATTCAATGGGAAGTCATCTAAGAACAAGGAAGATAATGTACATAGAACTGCTGACATGCAAGTTGTTTATAGCCAAAAGTAATATTGATAGGGACCCTGTCAGACAAACTATTGTTACAATAAAGAACACGTTGTGCTTGGAGGAGAGGAAGCCAAGAAACAGTAGAACATTCCTTACAGGATCTTTAAAAACCTTCCTGAATCAAATGCCATTCATATGTCCTTAGATGAAGCCACCCTCAATTTTCTAACTACACAAATCAGGTTTTACTGCAGTGTCTGGCTAGCAGTGGTTCAACATTTGGAAAAGAGTGTCAATAGCTATCATAGCATGTGAATTTCTCAATAAACATACAGTATGCTACAAAGCAGACAAATGAAAATATAAGGTGTTGGATACTGTTTAAAATGGCATGCTGTGATGTTATTAAAGAAGGCAATTTAAGAAGACAAAATGTATGCATTTTCCCTAAGCAAATATCAAATACCTTGTCATCTTATTCTTACTTCAAAAGGAACCTCAAAAATGAATAGTTTCAAAGGGAATAATAAAGCTTGTAGGTGACAAAAACTGGTGTCAACATAATTATGAATCACAACTGTTTTATCAATAAACTACTGTCATTTGTCTGTACTTTATTGTCACAGCAAAATCTGGGGAATGGAGACCACTAAATCTATAACATAGATCAATACAAATCCAGAAAAAATTTATGTAACTTGAGGTTCTCTGTCAGTAGATTCTTGCTTATATAATCCTGTTATCATCATTGCCTAGAGCTCTATGTTCATCTGCTCATCTTCTTGAGTTAGTATTAAGAAGTAGCTGCAGGGAAGAAATCCACATTCATGCCCAGCGTTATTTCTATAACATTCCTCATCAAGCAAGTTTAGATTTAAAAAAATCTTTATTTTTACAAATTTTCTCAAAAGATTATTTTTTATTATTATTTACCATGATAGTGTGCAAAGGCACAAGCTAGACAAACAAACGCAATTAAGAAAATATATGTTAATGTCTGCAAAGCATGTTACTATCTCAGCCAAAAATTCTGCAACTACATCTACATTTATTGGACTAAATGTATAAATAGTGAGTATCAGGTTGTTCTACCTGCATGCTTACTCATTGTCAATTTTGAAAGTGCTGCTTACTAATTAAAACACAGAATACAAGCTTTGTTTAGGTTATGGTGCCAGATAAGCAACCAAGGTCTAAATTCTCCACTGGGAAAAATAAAATTAAAGGACTTATGGGGGAAAGCATCATACAGTAAATTAATGTAAAAGAGAAGATCTCAAAAGATACAATCTTTGTTTTGTGTGAAGTATTAGGTATCATAAAGTTTAGGAGTGTATCTGAACAGGAGAAGGTCAAAATCTTCTAGGAAAAATGGTTGAGCTAATCAGCACAGGCTAAATTAAAGCAGTTTAGAATAGTTAGCTGCTTCGTAATGTTTTATTCCATAAGTTTCACGATTACTTTTAGAGACATCAGCATGGGCTAACACTAAATTTCACCACTTCTTTAAAAAATATCCGTTTATATGTGTATATGTGTTTGTGTGCACATATGTATGTGTACTATTTTCATGCCTAGTGCCTATAGATGACATAATAGGATGTTATGATGGAAAAGAGGAGTGTTTTCTCTAAATTGACTCTGAAATCACTGTATATAAAAGGTTTCAAAATTTAAAAGGTAAGATTGAGATAAGTAAAACACAATAATTACAATAAACAAACACAAATGATGGAATATAGGAAAGATTTGTACAGACAAAGATTGTTTTTCAAGACTGAAAAGAACTCAGAGTTACTGATTATGAACATGCAGAATAAAAAGGAAATCATACATAAAAGAAGCATAGCTAGCTAACAAAAAAATGAAGAGGGACTCCAAAACCACATAATGTTCATACTTGCATGTGTGTATATAAAATGGTGATGTGCTAGCATAAGGGATAGGGCATGTTTTTTTCTGTTTATAGTACAGGGCTTTCCTTCTTCTTGAGTTTCTTGGGCTTTGTGGATTGTACTTTCTGTATTCCGATCTTCTGGGATAATATCCACTTATCAGAGAGTGCATACCATGCATGTTTTTTTTGTGACTGGGATACCTCACTCAGGATGATATTCTCCAGATCCATTCATTTCCCTAAGAATTTCATAAATTTATTCTTTTTAGTAGCTGAGTAGTACTCCATTGTATAGATGTACCATATTTTCTGTATCCATTCCTCTGTTGAGGGCATCTGGGTTCTTTCCAGCTTCTGGCTATTATAAATATGGCTGCTATGAACATAGTGGAGTATGTATCCTTGTTATATATTGGAGCATCTTTTGGGGATATTCCCAGGAGTGGTACAGCTGGGTCCTCAGGGAGTACCATGTTCAATTTTCTGAGCAACTGCCAGACTGATTTCCAGAGTGGTTGTACCAGCTTGCAATCCCACCAGCAATGGAGGAGTGTTCCTCTTTCTTCACATTCTTACCACCATCTGATGTCATCTGAGTTTTTAATCTTAACCATTCTGACTGGTATGAGGTAGAATCTCAGGGTTGTTTTGATATGCATTTCCCTGATGACTAAGGATGTTGAACATTTCTTTAGGTGCTTCTTGGGCATTCAAATTTCCTCAGTTGAGAATTCTCTGTTTAGCTCTGTTCTCCATTTTTAATAGGGTTATTTGGTTCTCTGGAGTCTATGGATCACATGGGTATCTACTCTGTCTGACACCAAATGAAACACTGTTGCAGTATTTAAGAGGAGCTTGCTGACATGAACCTGGTGTGGCTGCTCCTTGGGAGGTCAGGCCAGTGAGTACAGGGAAGGATCCATGACTCCAGATACCAGATACATGTGTAGCATAGAATGGCCTTGCTTGAGAACAATGGGAAGGGAGGCGCTTGGTTCTGTGAAGGTTTGCTGCCCCATGATAGGGGGATGCTGGAGCAGATGGGGTGGGGATGTAAGTGGATGGGCGAGCACTCTCATTGAGGCAAAGTGAAGGGGGGAGGGCATGCATGTGGGACAGGGGGCTTGTAGAGTGGTAACCATGAAGTGGGATATCATTTGTGATGTAAACCAATGGAATGATTAATAAAAATAAATAAATAAAAACAAATGGTTTTTCTATTTGTTTGAGGTAATTATGTTTTCCTAATTGAATCATTTTGGGTTTTTTCCTCCATTCAAGAGTGTATAGGCCCAGCGGTGGTGGCGCATGCCTTTAATCTCAGCACTTGGGAGGCAGAGGCAGGTGGATTTCTGAGTTCAAGGCCAGCCTGGTCTACAGAGTGAGTTCCAGGACAAAAAACAAGTGTGTATATATGCGTTTGTTTACATGCAGTGTTAAAATCTAGTTTCCTTTGATGTTAATTTATAGAATGAAATTGTATAAATTGCTGTTAGCTTGGTAATTGACATATAGAACATATATCCAAATAAACTGTTATATATATAAATATGTACAATTGTCACACACTTTTTGAATAGCAAAAACTAATCAGGACTTAACATAAAGCTAAAGAATACAAGACAGAAGAAATTTTGAGAAATAAATAAGGATTTCTTATGCTATGGTGTAAATAGTATGGTTTGTATGATAGTGTTTTACACAGTAAGTTCACTTAGGATAACTTATTGGTTTATTGGCTTGGGTCTTAAGTATTTCCTTCTATCTATGATATGCCTCAACAGAAGCATTTTACTTAAGTCCCATTGACTTTTTCCTCCTTTTGCTCAGTACAACCTGTCTAACAATAGAAGAAACCAGCCTGTGCTGTGTTTTGTTTTGGTTGTGGTAGTCATCTAGGAGCTGTCCTTCCATGTTAAGATTGTTAATTCCAGTGAGTTTTGTTCCCTTCACTCAGTTTCTAATTATACAAAATTATTAAATTATCCTAGTTGTTTTTATTTGCAGTAAGTATAAATTGGTAAACAAAACAAAACAACAAAACAAGAAAGAACATGATTTTGAACACACTAATTCTGGTTTGTTTTTTATAGTTTTGACATATAAATATAACTCATTTATTTTCTCAGATTCTCTACAAATATAGACTTAATCTTCTTATTCTCTCAACTTTTGCAGGATTCCAACTTTAACCATATAACAGAAACATTTTATATTTAAAAGAATATGCTTAATATATGTATCAAATTTAGGACTTCTAAATAATATTTTCATGTATTGTCTTACAGTGTTTAGTGTATTTTTTATATATACTGATACTAAAGTTGGTTTCAATTAAGTTCTATAAATGAACCATTTTGGCAAACAAACAAAATCCTGATAAAATTCAGTCTTGGAACTCACCTATATACCTGCCACATCCAAATCTTTCATCTTCATTTTAATAATTTATAATCTCATAATCTGAACTATAAACTCAGGAAAAGGAAGGTAACGAAGATTCAGAAAGTGTATTGACAGATATTAGGAATAGTATTAAGTCAGACCTGGGGCTCTATTTCAGTAATCATAGTGCTTAGGAGTTGGAGGCAGAAGACCTGAAGCTGGAGACCAGCATGAGCAGGATGAGATCCCATTTCAACAAACAAAATTGAGCAAAAATAGTAAGCAAGTATCAACATGGGGATCTTCAATTTGTCTTACCTATTGATTTTAAATATTTGATAAAATGGGAGCATAAAATATAGGTGTTATATATTAATAAGAAATCTCTTTTATTTTATTTCTTGTTAGCCCTAAATATAAGAGCAAGATGATGCTGCAACAAACAGGATAGACAACATCTAAGTGTTGTATAACAAGAGCTGTTGTCTTTGCTGTTCTAATAAAGTCTACTTTCAAAGAGAGAAGTCTAATCTGAGAGTTCTTATCTAAGAAGCAGACCATAATGAAGGCCATTGTCTTTCTATAATGACTAAGATAGCACATATTCAACAGAAACAATGAAAAATTGTTGTCTCAATCAATCCTTCACAAGTCTTATGAAAGAGAACATTCTTTTTCTGGCCATACTGACTTAGAATGGTCATAGACCTGGTCAACACCTCTTTCACATTGTTGTTGAGTCAGGAGCAGGAAAGAGTTACAAAGGAAAAACAAAGCACATGGAAAAATCAAAGCTGTGTGTTCAGCTGAGCTTGTAGAAGAGATGTATAAGAAGAGCTTATACTCTAAGTCTGATATACTAAGAATGATTAAAATGTTTTCCTCAGAAGTCAAGTCTTTCTGAACAGGTTGAGTACACAGTATGTCAATAGAATGATTACAGACTTACAAATGATCTCAAAGCACATTGTAAACGTGGTCACAGATTTGTTGGAAGTTTGATTTGTAATGTGATATTTGAACATTTCTCAGAAAAGCATTCCCACTTAAAACAGTAGAAGACTGCACAAAGTGTGGTAGCATAGATCTGTAAAGGCATGCAAGGACTTAGGAGGCAAAGTCAAGGACACAAAGGATTTGGGTACGCTGGGCCAAAGATAAGAGGCCTGTGTCAAAAACCTTAAAACTGGGTGAAGAGGAAGGAGAGGAGAAGAGAAAGGATGGTGAGAAAGGAGATATAGGTCAGTGGAGAAAGGATGGTGAGAAAGGAGGTATAGGTCAGTGGAGAAAGGATGGTGAGAAAGGAGGTATAGGTCAGTGGGAAATATGGGTTTAAAATATTACTAAAAGGTATGGAAAAAAAGAGTTTCCACTTTAAGATTACTAAAATAAAGAGCAAGAGATTATGATACCAAAGATTATAAAAGGCAAATTAGTTGTATTTAACTCAATAAAAATATAAAGATGGAACAAAGTCAGTAAAATTGCCAAACACATAAAATCATGCTGTCAATATTTAGATTATTTATAATACATTAAGAATTTCAGGGGCTTCTATTATGTTTGATGCAATGCTTAACAAATAAGTAATATAAACCTGAAAAGTGCCAATAAGTATAAATAGAAAAGTATCCATTTAATAATTTTTATTTAACATATTAGAAAGTAAAATTTTAAAAGATGCATTTTCTTTCTTATCTGAAGAGATTTATTGTTCTGACATGCATAAAGATTATGAGTGAGTATACGTTTTGTTAGGATTAATAAATCTGGTGTGAATCAAACCAGGATAGCAAAAGTTGATGAACATCACACAACAAACTTCAGAGGTTTTTACAGGACAAACACTCTGATTTGTAGAGTTACAAATGTAATCCAGAGAGATCCTAAACCAAAGTGTCTTACTAAAAGACTAATTTTTTGAACATGTACATGTGCTTGCATAGCATTGCTTCAAAATAAAATCATATGTAACTAATTTATGTGATAATAAAAATAGTTAAAGTGATAACTATTGATATTCTTTGTATAGTAGAAAAAATATGTCTATGTAGTATTTAAATAAGTACCTTATTAAGTAGTTATCATCAGAAAAAGTAAGTTCACATGTCTCAAATTAGTAAATAGGACTATTTATTGGGAATAATAAAACATTACTTCAGAAAATTGTATAGTTCTTTAAACAACAACAAAAAAGAACTAAAATTGATGTGAAATTGCAAAAGACCCTGGATAGCCAAAGTAATCCTGAGCAAGCAAAGTCAATCCTGAGTATATATGTATATACTGTAAAAATTAACTTCAAAAGCATCAAAGGCCTCAATAAGAAGCCTGAAATGATAAAAATTTTAGAAGACAACATAGGCAGTACCCTACAAGGTATAGGTGTAGAAAAGTACTTTCTGAATATGACTCCATTCATTCATGGATTAAAGCTAACAATTGACAAATGGTACTGCATAAAACTAAAAGGCTTCCTTATAACAAAGGGAATAATCAATTAAATGAAGAAGCCCACAGAGGTCATTCTTTTAAACTTAGTTTTAGTTAAGATGTGTGGATATTTTGATCCTTCTTAGAAGGGGGAACCGAATACCCAATGGAGGAAATACAGAGACAAAGTGAGGAGCAGACTGAAGGAAAGACCATCCAGAGACTGCCCAACCCAGGGGTCCATCCCATATACAGTTACCAAACCCAACACTATTGTGGATGCCAAGAAGTGTTTGCTGATAGGAGCCTGATATAGCTGTCTCCTGAGAGGCTCTGGCAGAGTCTGACAAAGATGGATGCTCGCAGTCAACCATCAGATTGAGCACAGGGTCCCCAATGGAGGAGTTAAGGAAAGGACTAAGGAGCTGAAGGGGTTTGTTACCCCATAAGAGGAACAACAATATTAACCAACCAGATACTCCAGAGCTCCCAGGGACTAAATCACCAACCAAAGAGTACACACAGAGTGACCCATGGCTACAGCTGCATATGTAGCAGAGGATGGACATCAGTGGGAGGAGAGGCCCTTGGTCCTGTGAAGACTTGATGCCTCAGTATAGGGAAATACCAGAACCGGGAAGTGAGAGTGCGTGCTTGGGTGGAGGAGCATCCTCATAGAAGCAGAGGGAGGGGGAATGGGTTAGCAGGTTTTAGGAAGGGAAACCAGGAAAGAAGATAACATTTGAAATGTAAATAAAGAAAATATCTAATAAAAATTTTTAAAAAAAGAAGTAGGTTTGCGGGGCTTAGTGGTTAAGAGTACTGACTGCTCTTCCAGAGGTCATGAGTTCAAATCACGGCAACCACATGGTGGCTCACAACCATCCAGAATGAGATCTGATGCCCTTTCCTGGTGTGTCTGAGGACAGCTACAGTGTACTCATATAATAATAAATAAATCTTTAAAAGAAGTAAGTTTGGGGCAGAAGAAATGACACAGAGGATAAGATCATTCATATATAGCTCTTGCTTAGGACTGGGATTGTATTCCTAGGATCTACCTCATTCTAGCCACAATTAGCTTTTACTGCACATCATAGAAATCAATTGCTAACTTTGGACTTCCACAGGCTTTGGAGGATTTGTTCATTTTAATATTGTTTTAATTAAAAGTTTCTTCAACATTTTAAAAGATTTTTTTTACTTTATTGTATATTTGAAGGATTGTACTTTCTCTTATAATAAAAATATTTGTGCCAGAAAATAATAGAAAACATGAAATTATCTCTTTTGTGTTACCTTTCTTTTCTTCACTAAAATCCAGGGCCTCAAAAATGTTATTCTAGTGTCTTATTTGACACTGTGTTGTATATTCAGCCCCAAGAAGTTCCTCTCTAAAAGTCATGATATTTGGTTTACAGAAAGTTTAAAAGAATGGAAATAAATCATACTAGATCATTCTACTTGATATAATTAGACTGCACACAATCATTAAAATTATGCTTAAAATGATAATGTTACTAGCTTTATTTTAATTTAACTTAATTATGTTTAGTTTCAACCTATTATTTTACCCTGAGAAACTCAATAAAAACTGCACGTGTATTATGATAGTTGATCCTAATAGCATTTCCATCCTTTAAATTTACTTTCCTTATTTGAATACTGAGAAAAGACAGGTAAGATATCTCAAATGAGCTTTTCTCTTTTCCTTAATGGCTTTGCCAGCCCATTCATCCTGACCTATTATTTCTCAAAATAAGACTGACTACTTTATTACATTTTTCTTGATTTTTATTATTAAAAGTAACATCATGCAAGTAAAATCACATTTATGACAGTCTTAACTATATTAACATTCCCTTGAGGACATTCAAAATAAAAGTTATGAATAATATTTTTCACTTGGCCCAATTATAATTATATTTTCCTCCACATTTGGTGAATCATTTTTGTTATTTAAAAAAATAGGAAATATCACTTTTATTTTGGTTAGTAGCCACATAGTAAATGCTTTCAAAATAAATACACATAGTGCTTTTATTTTAGCACTTATTGAGCTGCCAAAGATTTGAAAGTCTTTGAGGTAAGTTTTGTCATGTCACAGAATCTAAGCCAGTATTTTAACATTCATTTTGCAATATTCCCATCAGATTATTGCCTGTAAGTAGAGGTTCATGGTTATCTCATATCATAGCCATTGCCATTTCAGGAAGCAGCAATATGGAAAAATATTCTTTACTTTAACATATGACTATGAGTGTAGGTGACTTTTCTAGGATGGCAGTTCAACTAATTTTGTTATATGTAATACCATTTCCTAACATCCTTTAAATTCAATTTTTTTTCACAATATACTCATTTGAAACTACTTGAAGACCCTCAATTTCTTGATCATTCATCTGGAAACATTTTCATGTGCTTGTCAATGTCCCTTTCTGATGTGATGCCCAGAACTGGAAATGATACTTCAGATAATGTGTGATTAATGCACAAATAGAGTGCTTCCTTTTTCATTCTGAGCACTACATTGCTATTAATAAAACACAATAATGCATTAGCTCTCTTTTGACAGCAATGTCATACTGTTGACTCTCATTGAAATAACAGTTATTAAAACTTCAATCTAGTTTACATATGAAAAGTGGTTAAATCAAATGATGAGAGAAGACATTCTAAGCTAAAAGGGAGAAAATGTAAGAATCCTGTGTGAATTCCTTAGGAGCAGATCAGAACACCAACTGTGAGTAATTCTGATTACGTTATCTAAGTAGTAGCTTCAAAAATGGCACTAATATTTCTTGACATCCCAAGGAGAAGGGGATGTGCAAATTGCCAGACAAGGTAACAACAGAAGCAGATCACACCCTTTCCAAGAGGATTCAGACCATAAATTATGATAAGTACTTTTATGCTTATTTTACTCTTAAACTTCCTCATATTTATGTAAAGTTTTAGAGAACTCATTCACAGGTTCATTGCACATTTAGGATTTCGTTTCATTACCTGTTTATTTGATTTCTATTTTATTAGACTGAATTACATAAGGCCAATTCCATGGTAGTGCATAATGTAATTTGAGCTTACCCCCACAACTTATTACCACTTCTTTCTCATCCACTAGTGCAAGCCATTAGTGTCCTTATCACTGTAGATAGTTTTATTTTCCCTTCTAAAGTACTTATACTTGTATAGTTTATTATCTATTTAAATGAGTGATTCTAGGTATGGACCACTTATCTAGCACTTCTGGAAATCTAACCCAATTATCTTTTAAATATATCCTATGCGTATACATACACATCATCAAAGAAATGAGGAATTGGCAATTTTGCTGAGTTAAAAGAGGACCATGGCATATTTATTCTTATTGGGAAATGCTTATAGTCAATGATTGTGGACATGATGTCTTTACACATTCCCTTTTTTGGTATTTAGTTCTATTTAATTAAAGACACATTAACTTCAGCACCAGAGCTGTTAAACAGTGGGCTTTCCAGTGCACGTGTTCATTTTTAGAGATACATATGTACAATGCTGTACTCAGATTAGCATAAAGTATACTTTTGTTGAACCTGGCCTTAATCTTAAGGCACTAGAGATGGAAAGTAGAATTACTCAAAGCTGAAAAGCTTAAGGCTGTTGACTGCTTCAATTCACCTCCAGCAAATACACCAAGTGAGGTACCCTCTTTGCTGAGAAACACTGTGCCAAGTGTATAGCATTTAATGGCTTTGGCAAGAAGAATGATTTTCATCAACTGTAACAAACAAGTTCCTCATCTCTAACCCTACCATCTGTCCTCCTGGTTCTCACCCAGAACTCTGTATATGGCTCAACTGAACAGGTTTCAGACTGCCTTAGGTCACTGCACAATCAACCTCAGCAGATGGCATCGCAGAGAACATCTAAACTGTAGCAGTGGCCAAGTACAGAGGCTGATCCTCTTCACTGAAGAAGAATGCCCTGTGCACACACCATCCTGATGTTCCGATTCTACTGAATGCTGCATGTGGCTATAAAACTTCATTTTTTATACTGATAGCTTGATTAAATAGATCCTTGCATTGATCTGAGTCAATATGCTATGATAAACCACATTTTCTAGTGTTTTCATTGTTTTAGGTGATTATATTAAAATAAACTGAGATAAAAATCTGTTAAAATTGAGGAGGAATATTATGAATGAATTTAAGAAAATTCAGGCAGATTTTAATCTTTTTGTTTCTTGTCCATTTAAAAAGTAAGTTTGCTAAAAAAGAAGTCACATAATTTAAGATGATTTAAAACATTAAGTAGTTTAGTAGCTTAGTAGTATATTCAGCTATCTAATATTTTCCTTCAGATTTTACAAACTCACTTCAAGTAAGGAATTAAGTGAATTAGTTTTGTTCTCAAATTTACTTTAATCACAAATGTATTTCTGTTATACTTCAAAAATTCATGTAATCACATAGCTTATATATTTGCAGACTAAAACAATTAGTATTTATGTAAAGACCATGTATGTTTATGATTTTATCCAAAATCAACACACCTATGCTGTATTGTAATGTAACAATATATCATCATGATTTCAATAAATTATTCACCCAAATTTAAAACCTACAGTGAGACTTGTAAGAACTGTTTTTGTTTGTTTCTTTGTTTGTTGTTCTTGTTGTTGTTGTTGCTTTTTGGCTTTTCAAGACAGTAGCCCTGGCTGTCCTGGAACTCACTCTGTAGACCAGGCTGGCCTTGTACTCAGAATCTGCCTGCCTCTGCCTCCCAAGTGCTGGGATTAAAGGTGTGCACCATGACTGCCCAGCAGAACTGTTTTCTTAAGAAAAAAACTAGCTCAAAAGAAAAGCTTGAAATATTGAATGATTAAAACATCTAGATAGAAATAATCAAAATAAAAAATGAAAACAATGGAAATAAGAGCAAAAATAAGTTTATCCCCACAATTTATTATATAATCCAAAGTGATTATCTGTAACAGATAAACATACAATCAACATTAAATATGATTGATAAGTTGTCTTCATATATGCTAGTATTTACACACTTCTATGTAGCAATAATAATCATAGAAAAAGACCCCTCATATTTTAAGGAGTAAAGACATGTATAGCATACTTATAAGTGAATGGAGAAAAGTAATTGTATTTTAATTAAAATTAAAATAGTAAGAAAAAAAAGAAATTGTCCATCCAAAGACATCAAAAGTTGAAGAAAACAACAACAATACTAAACATTATGGAAAGAAATTTATTTAAAAAAAATAGAATAAGCATTATCTTTTAGGAATTTTGGGACCAGGTTTTCAAAGTAAGATTTATTTTATGGATATGGTGTCCTTTATGTCCCAAGTTATAGCACTATGACATCTCCAGAGTGCTATGACCTCAAATGTCCATAAAAACTTAGCAATTAAGTTAAAATAGTGTATAAAGCTTGAAGGAAGTGATCAATCCCTGTCCACTTTAGAAAAAAGGAAAAAAATTTGAACATATTCATTTAATCCAGGTCAGGGTCAAGACAATTTCTAGTAAATTGTACAAAATGTTGCCTCTAATACTTCCTGAATATTGTCAGAAAATGTAAGAGACTAAAGAAATAGAGAGGTGCCTCCACTCATCCACATCAGTGTATTGAAGAGGGATCTAGAAGGTCTTTGATGCAAATCTAAGAGACCTTGCAGAGTTCCCAACATGGGTATGGATTGTAAAGATGATAAAGAGAGCAAACAGAGTAGTTAGCTTTTTGGGACCTACTTTCTTTTGCAAGATAATAACCAACTATGCATTCTTTCATGATCTCTAAAGTTAGTGTACAGTTCTTGTTTCTTAATTTTCTACATGCCATTTCTTTATTGAGCAGTATCCCTCACAAACATGTGCACATGTGTTTTCCCTATACTTTTTTATTATTCATTTTTGCACACACACCCAAACACACACTCTTGTGTGTGTGTAACTTTATTCAGTCTGTGTAGATTTTTTGTGCATGTTTTCAGGGCTGAGTAATTGGAATTAATCAAATAATTTCATATACTATGTTTTGATCATATTCACTCCTCTACTCCCTCCTGATCCACCCTAATCCCTATGCAATCAATATCATATTTTATTAATAGAATCCTTCAATACCCATTCTTGGATGTCTGTTCTTACACAGCACTGCAGTTAACTTATCAGGGTCTGTGTTACTATGAGATTTCTTCCTCAGTAACTTCACAAAAAATTCTGATTTTTTTTTTTGGTTAGGTTATAACTTTTTTATTAGATATTTTCTGTATTTACATGTCATATGAGATTTCTCCTTTCCTAGTTTCTCCTAAAAAAAAAAAAAGACAAAAAACCCCCAAAGAACAACAAGAACAACCCCCTGTTGCCTCCTCCCTCCCCATGCTTGCCGCCCTACTCTGTCCCACTTATTGGCCCTAGCATTCCCCTACACTGGGGCACAGAACCTTCACAGGGCCAAGGGCCTCTCCTCACATTGATGGTCGACTTTGCAATCCTCTACTATACACATGCTGCCAGATCAGTCCCACCATGTATAGTCCTTGGTTGGTGGTTGAGTCCCTGGGAGCTCTGAGGGTGCTAGTTAGTTCATATTGTTGTTCGTCCTAAGGGGCTGCAAACCCTGCAGCTCCTTTGGTCCTTCCTCTAACTCCTTCATTGGGGACCCAGTACTCAATTCAATGGATGGCTGTGAGCATCTACTTTTGTATTAGTCAAGTACTGTCAGAGCCTCTCAGGAGATAGCTATATCAAGCTGGCTTGTCCTTCCTTCAGTCTCTGCTCCATAGTTAGTCTCTGCAACTCCTTCCATGGGTATTTTGTTCCCCCTTTTAAGAAGGAATGAAATATCCACATTTTGGTCTTCCTTCTTCTTGAGTTTCTTGTGGTTTGGGGGTTGTTCTTCCTGTATTCTGAACTTCTGGGCTAATAACCACTTATCAGAGAGTGCATACCATGTATGTTTTTTGTGATTGGGTTACCTCACTCAGGATAGGACAAAATGGCAACCAACAAATTGGGAAAAGATCTTAACCAATCCTATATCTGATAGAGGGCTAATATCCAAGGTATACAAAAAATTCAAGAAGTTAGACTCCAGAGAAACAAATAACCCAATTAAAAAATGGGGTACAGAGCTAAACAAAGAATCCTTGACTGATGAATATCGAGTGGCTGAGAAGCACCTAAAGAAATGTTCAACATCCTTAGTCATCAGGGAAATGCAAATTAAAACAACCCCATGATTCTACCTCACAGCAGTCAGATTGGCTAAGATAAAAATCTCAGGTGACAGCAGATGCTGGAGATGTTGTGGAGAAAGAGGAACACTCCTTCATTGCTGGTGGGATTGCAATCTGGTACAACCACTCTGGAAATCAGTTTGGCGGTTCCTCTGGAAATTGGACATAGTTCTCCCGGAGGACCCAGCTATACCACTCCTGGGCATATACCCAGAAGATGCTCCAACATGTAATAAGGACACATGCTCCACCATGTTCATAGCAGCCTTATTTATAATAGCCAGAAACTGGAAACAACCCAGATATCCCTCACCAGAAGAATGGATACAGAAACTGTGGTACATCCACACAATGGAGTACTACTCAGCAATTAAAAACAATGAATTTATGAAATTCTTAGGGAAATGGATGTATCTGGAGTTCTGATTTTTTTAGAGTGAGTTCCAGGACAATTTGTTCTAGATAAGATACTGTGCTGGTTAATTGGTGTCACCTATAAGAAGGGAACCTTATTTGAGAAACTGTCTCCATCAAACTTCTCTATGGGCATGAGTATGGGACATTTTCTTGATTAGTGATTGATATAGAAGTGTCTACTCTGCTATGTGTACAATCATCCCTGGGCAGGTGGGACCAGGTTAGTATAAGAGAGGTAACTGAGCCAATCAAAGTAAGGAAGTCACAAAGGAGTGTCTGCAGTCCTCTTTAGGCTCTACTTTAGTTCCTTTTTTCATGTTCCTGCTTTGAATTTTTTTCTTTGGCTTCTCTGAGTGTAAGACTGTAAGCTGTAAGACTGAATAACCTCTCCTCTAAAAAACAGAGTAACATTCTTTTTAACTAATATGAAAATATGTCCATCATAAATATAGTCTATCACTACAAATCTTTATGTTTATTATTCATTTATATTTTGTTACTATTTCCAATATAATCTAAATTTTATGCATTTTCAATATGAAAGTGAAGTGTATAAGAATCAACTAGTTTCTCATATATTTTGTAGTTTTAATAATTCAAAAGTCCTATTTCCATAACAGTTTATTATACCAGTGCACTATTTATATCCTCATTGCTTTGACAAAATATCCTAGGAAAACATCTTCATTAGAAAAACTTTATTTGGACTTACAGTTTGGATCCAGTTCATCATGACAAGGAAGTCATGGTAGTGGAAACTTGAGAAAGTTTCTCACATTATATAATGAGAAAGCATTTCTTGGGGTAAAGAGACACTCTTAAGAAGGAAATGAACAGGGGTATAGTTCATTATCATCATGGTGAGAAGCATGGCAATGCGTAGGAAGACATGGTGGGGAAGAGCAGAGAGTTCTAATTTATGATCCCTTGGCAACAGACAAGTTTGTGTTCCACATTGGGCAGAGCTTAAACATAGGAGACCTCAAACTCTGCCCCCTAATATTGCTACTCTCCCTAGGCCAAGCCTTCAAACACATGTGTTTATGGGGCCATACCTATTCAAACCACCACACAGAGAGATAAATGTTAGTGTTCAACTTGAATTTTATTCAGTCCAAGACACCAGTCAATGCTGGGGATAACAGGTAATGTGAGTCTCACTAATACAATTAACTTAATAAATGTAGTTCTTGCTGAGGGATAATATAGAGGCATTACTCTAAGGGTATTTAGATCCCAGATACTATTACAACTTTGATTTGACTACCAAAATTCACATTTAATCTTCTAGGAATTAATATTATTAGAAAAGTATGCATCACCTTTAAGGAGAAATCATATGAGAGCATCTACTAGTTGCTCTTGGTGCAAAGGGCAAGGCTGTAGATAGGTAAGAAATAGAAAACAATTACAGCAGTCACATTGAGCACAGCTGTCCAGACTCTGCACCAAGCTGATATACAGTGGATTTTAGAGATTGTATGGAGACTGTGGAAATCCTGAACTGTTTATTTCAGTTTTTAAGGCCAATCTTTAACCATATTGACTTAAAGGCTTCTGGATCATCCCAGTAGCTTTTAAGAAGAAAATGCCTTCCCTTATTTGTGCTGTTGTTGCTTCCTTTTAATTATCTATTCCTTTGAATTAAATTAGATATTTACTTTTTTAATAATTTTGAGAATTCTTATTTGAGTATTGTATTTATACCACTTCCTTTTCCCATTCTCTTCTCTCTTCAACTCCTCCTGTATCTTGCCACACTCATTCAAATCCTGTTTCTTACCACTCTCATTCAAATCCATCAAAACATGCCAGCGTTCTTAATATATCTGCAACACAACCCCTAAAGTTAAAGATTATGAGACATCACTTAAAAAGTTGTAGAAATATTGTAGAACCCAGAGTACCAGGACTTCTATGGAATGAGAGTGTCTTCTATATATACAGGGACCTGTACACATAAAATCTCAGCAACATAATTGTCAAAAAAAACCCTTGAAAGATAATAAATTTATTATGTCCACTTAGAGGGGAGAAATATCACAAGAATCTATCCTTAAATGAAGATCTCCAGACAAGTAATGGCAATTAACAGCTACTAAAAGAAGAAGAATTATTGTTTTCTACAAAGTTTTTATTATTCAATTATAAGGAGTATGACATTTAAACATTTATTTTCTTCTGACACATTCATAAATTTTAAATGAAAATCAGAAAAATTGTTTTGATAATGGGTATGTATTATAATGTCTATTAATCTTCTTAAAAAACTACTTGAAGAATAATTTTAAGACCCTAAGAAAGTATTCTCAAAATTGTCAGTCGGTATTTTGAAGATGCTTATTATCTTATTTAATCAATGATTGTTGATTATGGTAATTGATCATTTCAATAATTTCTTATATAGATAATTGGTAAGTATAATTTAAGCACACTTCTATTTTAAATATTCTTAATTAGTAAAACACATTTAAATAAATTACCATATTATTGAAGGTCATGGGTAAGTATGCTTCACTAATATTTTACAGAATTATAACACACTATTCTTTTAAATTTATTTTTGAAATGACCTCATCAAATAAATTACATATTTTAGGTATAAAATTTTAATGAACTTTGTCTGTCTATGAGAAAGGAAATTAAGTTATAGTTGGTTTACAAATTTTGCTTACTCTCATATTTTTTACTAAAGTACAGTTGCTTTACACAGTAAATTACTATTTATTCTGAGAGTTTAACAATAGGAACAAAAGCAGAGAATCGGAAGTATTGTGTTTCTAAGATATAATTAATAATTTGGAGACCTGGTTATAATTATGTAATAGTGTCAAAGTTTCTAATTATATTTTCTACCATTTGAACAAAAATTGATATAATTTGACATAGCAACTATTTTAAAATTTCAGTATATCATTGCAGTATACAATATAACATATATATCCCACTCGTAAGGTTAATTATAGCCACTCCAACATTCTACAAAGACAACTCTATATTACTAAACAAAGGATGCAAGATGGCTTAAGAATTTCCACTTTATTCAAGGATGACATGGTCTCTATGAAAGGAAGCATTGAAAAGCCAGACAGTCTGGAGAAAAAGACCATTCAGATAAATGTGATTTTTGGAATCTTAAGATAATGCTAGGTTTGATAAGGATAGCATACCTGGCCTGGATAAAGCAAAGCTTAGGAAGAAAGGCTGAATCTTCTAACTATGGACATGGTGCTTTGGAGAGATTCTCTTAAACACCTCATCTGTTGACAACATATACCCATGTTCCCACAATGCTCCCACCATCACTTTTGTATAAGAGTGTTGGCTAAACACACTTCCATCATTGTAGTGTCTCAGTCTCATTGGTTTCAACTGTATGAAACTAAGACATCACATTTTTGAGCAACTTGTCAAAGAACAATAATGATAAGCCTAGCTTGGTGTTTATTGAATGCAATATCTTGATTATTGTGATGAAAACTATACTGAAATTTTAACAAAATGTAGCAATTGACTTTCTGTTCATTAGTATTACAGGAAATGTGATGGTTGGTTTATATAAACAGTAAAATTCAAAATACATTTGTTATGAGACCGTTTTTGTTTGTAGTATAAATTTGGGCTTTATTTTGGAAAAAGGCTACCAGAATAGTTATTCAAAATATTATACTTACATGATCTATCATCTATTGTCCCTTTCACACAATTAGAAAAGAAGAGCAGAAGCAATGACAATATTATAATAATAAATTATGGGGTCTCATTCTGGACCCCCAGTGT
Source organism: Mastomys coucha (assembly GCF_008632895.1). Lineage (NCBI taxonomy): Eukaryota > Metazoa > Chordata > Mammalia > Rodentia > Muridae > Mastomys > Mastomys coucha. Next base: position 63,936,041 of record NW_022196912.1, read on the forward strand.
GATGTTTTGTCTATGCTTGGCCCAGGGACTGCCACAGTTTGGTGGTATGGCCCTGTTGGAGTAGGTGTGGGTTTTAATACCCTTGTCCTAGCTGCCTGGGAGCCAGTATTCTGCTAGCAGCCTTCAGATGAAGATGTAGAACTCTCAGCTCCTCCTGTACTATGCCTGCCTGGATAGTGCCCTGCTCCCTGCTTGATGATGATGGATTGAACCTCTGAACCTGTAAACCAGCCCACTTAAATGTCATTCTTTTTTTTAAAAAAAAGAAACAATACCATTCTTATATAGTATAATAATTATTTTTTTCTAGAAGTTGGATCTTAAAATCTTTAATTTAGTCAAGATGAAACTCACAGGTCATGTGATATGCAAATCCATTTTTTAGCAAACAAGTATATGGTTTAGCATGTAACTATCAAGAAGTAAAGTTATTGTTTAACAGACAAAGAAACACACAATGCTCTTGTGCAGCAGATTCCTGTTATCATACAGACAAAATATTCATTGTTCTTTAGTACATTAAAACCTTCCAAGCCGGGCGGTGGTGGCGCACGCCTTTAATCCCAGCACTTGGGAGGCAGAGGCAGGTGGATTTCTGAGTTCGAGACTAGCCTGGTCTACAGAGTGAGTCCAGGACAGCCAGGGCTACACAGAGAAACCCTGTCTCGAAAAACCAAAAAAAAAAAAAAAAAAAAAAAAAAAAAAAAAAAAAAAAAAAAAAAAAAAAAAAAAAAAAAAAAACCTTCCACAGATTGTGTTCTCTTTTATTTTATGTTAATTTATTGAAAATATTCAGGCTATCTTAAAATTGTATAATAAACAAGCTTTAAAAACAACATCTATAAAAAATGTTGTTAAGAATCCAATTTAGAGTTTGGAAAAAGTGTAATGATATTATTAAATGAAAAAATTAGGAATGAAAATAGCTAGCTTGGTCGCCCTCCAAGGAAATCAATGGTACTGATAACTAAATAATTAGAATTGGGACTTGGTGAACATCTTTATTAACCTTATATTAATTTGCAGAGAGAGGATATAAAAAAATCTTGAGTCCCAGAAGTTACTTTGAACTATGATCAAATGAATGGAAATCATAATAAGTGTGAACCTCATGTAACACATAACCAAATAAAAGTTTACAGTTCCTTTGAATCAAATGTCTAAAGTGTATTTAATTTGTCTTTGAGACTAGTGGCTCCCACAAGTGTTTTTTTAAGGTGAATGTACTTATATTTAACATGTAATAAACATAATAACTTGTAGTAGACATAATAATATAAGATACAGTGGGAGAGAGAGCAAAACATGTATGTCAATGCATGTGTACACATCGACAAATAAATAGATATCTATAGTCATAAGAAATATTTTGTGACTAGTGAGGAACCTATAATATTTCTTTTCATAGTTTTTAGAAATGTGATTGGTAAATGTGACATAGGTGCCTTTAAATATTCTTCTTCATATTTTTATGTGTATGGATATTTCATCTGCCTAGAAGACTGTACATTGTATGGGCAGAAACCTTGGAGGCCAGAAAACGTGTCACATACTCTGTGAGTGTAGTTATAAAATGTTCTTAGTTGCCAGGTAGGTATTAGAAATGCAACAAAAGTCCTCTGAAAGTGGAAGCCATGCTGTTAATGGCTAAGCCATTGCTACAGTCCCATGGATATATATGTTAATGCAAGAAATATCATGCAGTAACAGGCTAATAATAATGAAAAAGTAATTTATGGGGAAGGATATGTTAAGATTACTAGTGAGTTTAGAGTTTGAATGACAATGTATCTCATGAAAAAAGCCTTCCAAAAATATTTGTAGCTATTTCATCACTAATCATGAGCAAAATATAAATTAACATATATTCCATATAATTATCAAAATGACTAGTTCTTGTGTATATATGAAATAATTTTTAGAGATCTTCTTTAAATGTGTAGCATCATAGAATGGCTGTCAATACAACTGCTTTCCTCATCTCAGTATAAAATGATTTTATGAGATGGATTCCCAAAATATGATGGTCACCAGAAATAAGAAATCTATAATGTTAGTTATTTACTAACATACTTCTTACCAATTTAAAAAATAAGAATACAAGGATCATCAATCTAACATTCCTAAATATTAATATAGACTGACTTATTCCTTGGTCTGTACCACTTGTGGAAATAAGAACTTTGTAATTCCAGCTACCAACTAATTTATTTTTGGTAATCATTAAACATTTAATACTTAAATTTTCAAAGAATGAATAATGCATATCTTCTAGCTTACTTGTAATACATTGGTAGGAAATAAGGGATGTCTGATTGTTAGAATGAGTGTATTGGTATTGTCATGAAGACATTTTAAAGATAGTTTAATGTTCTCCAACAATGTTGTGGATTAAAACCTCTGCTCTTCTCCAATCATCAGCATATAAAATAGTTAAAAATTACACTTTACATTTAAAAATAATAGTTTAGGATGATAAAGTCTCGTTCTCAGAATAATTTAAATCAGGAACTTTCCAGAGTATCCATTTTCTAAATATAAAACCTATGTTCTTCATGACTATGTATGTCAGCTATGGTAGGAGTCTTAGAATATATATTATTTTATGGATGGAAAATCAAGATTTCAGTTTATTTCTTAACTTGTCTAAGTCACACAAGTAAAAAGATTGCTAAAATTAGATTATCTATCAACTGCTTTCATAGACTCCAGATATTTTGATTATACTACATTGCTTATTAGATGATTTATTGTGAAAGCTCAATTATATCACCAAGATATATTCATGCAGAAAATTAAATTTCAGGGAAAATTGTTCATATATGTACTGGAACAAACAAACTCAGCACATCTGGCTTTGCTTCAGTGTGAAAAAAAACTTAAAAAGGCATTTATTATATACAAATTAAATGTGTGCATATTTTCCAAATTTAATTTAATTATCATAATTAAAGAAATAGCAATCACTTCAAATTAATCCAATTGAAGATATGGACAAAAATATAAAATTAAAGATCTGCATCTCTTAATAATACCATGCAGTCTATCATACTGGAGGTAGTGTAGATGTGTTCATGTTCTGTATTTCTCATAAAAGAAGACAAAATGCAAACTAGATTGTATTCTAGAGCATTTTATCTGTCTACATTTTAATTTCTCATATTACTTTATCATTTTGAATCATAAGTTTTGTTCAGAGAGAAGTTAAAGCTCAGAGAAAGTTGAATCACATATTAAAACCTTGTCTTTCAAAAATATTTGTCATAAACCAAAATTATTAACTTATAAAGACTGTGGAAAGAAAAATAATATAATTTTTTAAAAAATACTTCCTTTCATATTGTAAAAAGGTTATGGGAAAATCTCAAAGTGAATATATATATATATATAATTAATTATTAAAACACAGCTAAATTATGTTATCTTATTAATGAGTCCCAAAAGGTTAATATAGTGCTTCTAGTTACTACTACCAGAGGACACTTCAGGTAAGAATATTAATTTAAATGTATAAATGTAGAAACTAGACTTTTGCATTAATATAGATACACTTAAATTCTTTTGGGTGTCACTTTATGTTTCCAAAGTATACAGCAAAGTAAAAACTGAGTGGTTTGAAGTATACTGCATTATGCCATATGATATGCCTAGTTTTATGAGTGTAATTTTTACATGGGTCTTGAAAAATCATTCTTACTATCATAAATTCTCTTATTTGACAGAAAATAAAACTTCCTAAAATAATCATTCACTTTGTTATCTTGTGTAGAATGATTATTAATTAATTAAAATTGTATAATTTTGCCTAAAAGAAAAACATCCAAAACCTTCAAATGAAAGTAATATGTTTTAATAGAAATGTAAAATTAAGTAATATATATTGAGTAAGGTAAAGGTTAGATTAATGGTAAATCATGTGAGTCAATAGGGTAAAACAGTATTCATGTAATATATAATTACTGGTACTCTAATTTTAAAAATCTGGTGTGTTAATATCAAAATATTTACTCAAATATCAAGCTTTACACTGTTTTATTGTCATTTCTAACACTATAAACATTCCCAGGTACTTCAAGGAATATTCTGTGCCTCCTTCAACAGCATGCAAAAACACGAGTCTACTCCCAGCTGGAGAAAGTCATCTTCTAATGGCAATATGCAAGGTTGGCAAGTTTGTTTGAACTCCTCACTCTTCTCTAACAGATGGCTTAGTGTAGCTACATTTATGGCTTACAGACACTTCTGTGTCTGTACTTACTCTTCTCTTGTGGTAGTGACATTGCTCATTCTCTTTATTTCTTCCTTGATATGAACAGCAACTGTTTGTAGTATTCTAAGTCTGAATACCATCCCATCATCCAAAGTGTGTTTCCCTCACCACACTTAGCAACTTATCCTGAGTTTAAGCCCTCTTGGTATGTTCTTTCAAGAACATGAATCATACTTACGTACAAACAAAAGGTACCGGAATTCCATTCATAGCTTTCTGTTCTTGTGATTAGAAATGGTGAAACATGAAAGTATCTTCCCTCTTAGAAACCATATTCTTTGTTTTTCAAATTTTATTTGTGGAATTTTATAACTTTTTTTAAAAATTTAAGTCCTGATCACAGTTCCCCTCCCTCCTATCTTGCCAGTCTCGACCTTACAAATTCTATTGCCCCTCCCATTTTCCTCTGAGGGGGAAGCCCCCTTGGCCTTGGGAGTCAGTAGACGAGAATTCTGGGACATAATGTGAGTGGACAGGAAACAATTGGAGTCTTAGGGTTTTACTGCTGTGAATAGACACCATACCAAGGCAACTCTTATAAGGACAACATTTAATTGGGGCTGGCTTACAGGTTCACTCCATTATCATTAAGGTGGTAGTATGACAGCATCAAGGCAGGCAGGGTACAGGAGGAGTTGAAAGTTCTACATTTTCATCTGAAGGCTGCTAGGAGAAGACTGTATTCCAGGCAGCTAGAATAATGGTCTTAAAGCCCACATCCACAGAGACATACTTCCTCCAATAAAACCACACCTACTCTAACAAAGGCCATACCTCCTAAGAATTTCACTCCCTGGGCCACACATATTCAAACCATCACACAAGGTTTGTAATTTTTGATGAGCTTTCTTTGTATGACTTTAATAAAAATGTAGTATTAGACAAAAAGAAGTTTTATAGATATATGAAACAATAATATTATATATATGAGAAATTTTATATTCTTTGCAATGAACACATACATAACAAATTGCTTTCAGTCTTTGTTTGATAAAGATTATGTTTGTTGTTTTTAATTTTTAATGAAAAGTTTTGTTAGCTGTAGAATTCTTACATGAAATACATACTTCACAAAATATAATTAGCTGTTACTCATTGTTTCTCAGGATATGGTGTACTATTTCATTCTTGTATCTGTTTCGCTAAACAAGTTTCAAATAATAAGTCTTTTGGAGGTCCTCTGAATATCCTCTAGTCATATTTTCATGTATCTCTGTGATTATTTTTTATATTTGTGACATTTGTGTTGTTGTAATGAAAGCCCACAACCAAGGGAACTTATTTTAAAAGGTGCTTAATTGACCTATGATTTCAGAGGGCTAGAGTATGTGACCAAGAAGTAAAGAGCAAAGAAAATGTAGCAGAAAGAGCTATGAGCTCATATGAAAGCATTCTCTTGGTTTATTGGACAGGGTTGCCTAAGAAACTGACAAAACATGCAGCCTATTGTTATTGGCTTTGATAAAAGGTAAGTCCCTATTGATGAAGACACCATGCCATTCAGAGGGCCCTGTTAGCTCCGAACTGGAACTGATCTAGACATACTTTACCTTCCTGAGGACTAGTTTTGATGACACCATTCAAAGTTCCAAATGAAGAAAGAAACCAATAAATCTATTTAGCTATGATACCTAGGAACCATATCAATGACAAATAGACATAGTAGCATACCTTGGAAGTAACCAAATTCTCTCTAATTCAGCTTAAGATCAAGTCACCAAGAGTGGTACCATACCTCATATTGGAAACCAGGTTAATGATTCAGTATTAGTGATATCATGGCTATTAGAGAAGAATACATGACGAATAATTTACTGAACGCACATAATTTCCAACAATAGTTTATAAGCATTTGTCCTTAAACCTACAGATAAAAGTAGACTTCACCCTCATCAAGGAAACTTTCTTTTGTAGGAGATGGAGACTGCTAAAGAGAACTAAAACCAATATGCAGTGTTTTAGAACCCAGTCTGAATGGATACATGTACAAAACACTTCCATATCTAAGGTTCAGGGAACATGTAGAAGAGGGATTGGAAAGATTGTAAGAATTGGAGGATCTGATATTTTGCTGTGAGATTGTGTGTCTTAGTAATATTGGAAGTTTGTCTTGTAAAATCTGACCAAAATTATGACCCAAGTATTAACTGAACAATGAAAAAAAAAACAGGAAGAAAGAGCAACAAGGCCTCAACACTACACAAATATCTACATGTAACTAAATAAAACTAGGAGCAATAGACATGGTCTTCTTGAAGAAAGAATGCATCAATTGTTTGTCCAACTCAGCTCTGAAAATGTAGGGACTCAACAGGTCTTCTCTAGGAATATATATGTATATACAAATATATACATGCACACACACACACACACACACACACACACGCAAGAGGCCAAGAGGTCCCAGGGCATTGGAGAGTTTGTTGATGCCTCTAAGACTATCTCTGAGAAAATTACTAGCCAATAAGGCCACATCTTCTAATGCGTTCCAGACAGTTCCACCAACTGAGGATCAAATATTCAAACATATGAGCCTATGGAAGCCATTCTTATTAAAACCACCACACAGTCCATTTATCTTTTGTAGCATCCCTATGCTTATTCACCACATATTGTTAGGTGGATATCTATGGTTATTCTTCATTATGGTTGGGATACTTTTAGGACCTGTATATTTTTTCCTGTTTGGAACTCTAATCATTGATAGTCAGAATCCAAAGCAGACTAACAGCTGAGGAAAACAGTAAAGTAGTTCTTCAAAATTTTAGGATATACAACCCATCAATTTTAAAATTCTAGGCACATATCCAAAAAAGTAGAAAACCTGTTTGTAAAGAGAGGTGTGTATATCCAGCTTCATAGTATCAACAATCACTGTGACTAAATGGTAAATGTAACCCAGCACAAACACACACACACACACACACACACACACACACACACACACACACACACACACACACACACACAAAGGCTGTTGAAGGAACTAGAAAAAAACAGCATGACATCAAACAAAAGCAAATGAGATATATAAAGCTTTTCCAATTTTCAGGGCATACTCACAAAAAGATTATGTGCTAGAATAATCTGAATGAAATGAAAAGTCTGGAAACTCTAAGAATATTGATGGCTACAGAAGAGTTACCTAAAAATTTGAGAATTTTATTTTTGTATTTCAGAAAAAATAGTTGTTTTTTACTGAAATTAGAAATAATATGAATTACTAAAAATGCTAGAAAGGAGTAGTTATATGTTTTAATAGGACACTTGGAAGTAGACAAGATGCATTCCCTTATAGGGAGCATGAGATGATATCAGATTTTTCGTTCTTGTAAACTCTTTGGATTGGTCCCATTTACTAATTTTTACCATTTTTGTTTTTTGACCAAAAACATGGTAACTGCCCCCAGATACACCCCCCAGAAAAAAACATAAATCATGAGAAACAAAACAAAAACCATGCTTCAAAGAAAACAAAGGTGTAGACATGTACTTTAAACGATTTTTGATTGTTTCACCACATAATCGCTCACTGGAAACTCAATTAACCATATGAGTTTTGATTCCCTAGTTAGCACAGATGACTTTTTAGAATTAATCTAAACTAAATTAAAAGATTATTGTATTCTGAATCTATTAACATTCAGGGTTAAAAGTGATTTTAGTCCAAATGTCTAACTTTCAATTTTTAAAAATAATAAAATAAAGTCACAAAATAACTTGACTGAGAGCAGTGGACATGAGAGGCATTCTAGTAAATATATGTCACACATTTGCTGAATCCATTCCAAATGAAAATAGAAATCTAGGAGAAGTGATTTTACAAACCCAAATGTGGTGGTAAACACCTTTACTCCCAGCACTCAGGAGGCTGAGGCAGGTGGATCTCTGTAAGTTTGAAGTCATTCTGGTGTCCATAGTGAGTTCCAGGACAGCCAGATCCATATAAAGAGACCATGTCTCCACAATCAAAGAAACAGGCAAAAGTTTACTTCCCAGTACCCTCCAGTTAAAGGATAGTTATATTGTCAGAGACTGGACTGAATACATGCTAAGCAGGTTAAAACATTGATGTACTGCTTCTTATTATAAGACAGGAACTTCAGTTTCAATCTGTTATGCATATGTGCACACATAACCCCCCCACACACAAATACACACACATATAATCCACACTCACTAAATCTACAATATATGAAATTTAAATTGTTCATCTTATAAAATGATTAAAAATTAATACAATTAATCTTTAAAACTGTTTATTACTTAAGAAATTTGTCAGAGCTGAAATTTCTTTCAAATTCATTTTAAATTACATTTAAAAATTATCTGGTCTCTCTAATACACAGTAATTTAACATATTCACAAAAATACATGGCACCTAGAAGAAAGTAAGAATACTAACTGTACGTATAATAAGTACAACTCTTTACCACACATAAATATGCTCATGACTGTAGAGGAATTTTAATCCAGCAAGATGGCTGCTCTGATCACATCCAAAAACCTTCTATGCCTGTGTGATCTATCAAGAATACAGGCACTCTACACATCTTTAATCCTTCTGGCTGGAAGGATTACAGACACCCCATTAGTACACACCCTTAATCTCATTCAATGACATCTAATTGAGGGGCAGATGGAGTGATGAATCAGAGACAGACCTGACAGAATGAGTCAGAGGTAGGATAAACCCAACTCACATGAGAACACAAAAGAAAGGAAGACTATTTAAGATAAGTGAAGCAAGAGGCAGAGGAGGAGGGGAGAGAGGGGAGGAGGGAGGGAGAGAAATACAGAAGTGGCAAGTCAGTGGAGTTGAGATAGTTGAAACCAGAGAATAAAAAGGAGCCTGAAGAATAGATCAAATTGCTAGAGTTAGTTTATGGTCAATTCAGTGAGAACCTGAGATAAGCCAGATTGAATCAGTCAGCTTGGAATGGAATTTGGGCCATAATGACTGAGTTGAACCAGCCAGCAAGAGTTCAGGAAAACTAGAAAAAGTGATTTTGTTCAGCAGCCTCTAAGACTACAATTACATCTGGCAAATTAAAGTTACATTTACATAAGGAAGTGTCTGTCTATGTTGTCCTCCAACTACTGATTGCATTTTCTCACTTTCTGAAGGGTAGGATAGCAGACTGAATCACATATACCAGTTTTCATTTCCATATTGTAAAGTTGCCAAAAAAAAGAGACAGATTTAGTTTTAAAATAAAATCTATCAAAATGTGAAGCAATTCTTCATCTGAAAAAGCAAGGATTGTCTTTCACAGTCACTGATCTGCTAGCTAGATAGCTAGCATTTCATCATGGTAAAGCTAATTTAATTTTATTAATGTATACTTTGAGGTATGGGGAAGAATATGAATTTCATTCATCTCATAACAGAATCAGTTTATGTACCTGAGACTATTGTTTATTTTCAAATTAATAAAAGAATGAAATTCACAAAACCAGCAAAGAAATTAAGTGAAACATTGTGATTTAAAATTCCACAGCAGAGAGGACAATTTAGAGACTTCTTCACCTAGGAATCCTTCCCATATTCAATCATCAAATCTAGACACTATTGTGGATGCCAACAAGTGCTGGATGACAGGAGGCTGAAATAGCTGTCTCCTGAGAGGCTTTGACAGTACCCGACTAATACAGAAGTAGAGGCTCACAGCCATCCATTGGACTGAGTACAGGGTCCCCAATGAAGGAGCTAGAGAAAGGACCCAAGGAGCTGAAGGCTTTGCAGCTCCTTAGGAGGAACAACAATATGAACTAACTAGTACCCTCAGAGCTCCCAGGGACTAAAACTTCTATCAAAGAGTACACATGGGGGGACTCATGGTTCCAGCAGCATGCGTATATTAGAGGATGGCCAAGCCAGTCATCAGTGGGAGGGGAGGACCTTCGCCCAGTGAAGGTTCTATGCCCTACTATAGGGGAATGCTAGGGCCAGTAAGCAGGAGGGGGTGGGATGGTGAGCAAGGGGAGAGGGGAGGGAACAGGGGATTGTTTTAGTTTTTGGTTTTTTTATTTTATTTTTTTCTTATTTTATTTTATTTTATTTTTATTTTTATTATTTTTGGAGGGGAACCTGGGAAAGGAGATATTGTAAATAAGAAAACATTTAATAAAAATAAAGAAAAAAAAATGGAAATTCCACAGCTGTCAGAAGCACCTTAAGTGGGTTGAGACAAGTTTTTAAAACAAGTAATAATTAGGATAATTAGGTTTTAAGATGTATATTTGTTTCACCATGACCTACAAGTATCTCTCATCTTATATATTTATTCATAATAAAAAAATTAAAATAGTTCACAATTCTGATGTAGTATATGTTTATGTAATTTCAGTTACCAAGGACAAGGAATTCACAAGGAGAGTACTACCCTAAGCTAGAGTGATGGTTCTGTGAACTCTGTCTGAGTTAGTGTTCCATCCAATAGAGTATACACACTTCTCACATAAAATATTGTAGGACTATGAACAAATCATGTCCTAAGTGATGAAAATTTTCTTAAATAGAATCAACATTATTCATGATTATTTCACCAATCTTATGATTAACAAGCCAATTTCAGTGCATTAACTCTTAGTTCTCTATATGTGACAAACCCTTGGGATGGGATTTCCATAGACAAAATTTAACTTGTCCATCCACTAGTACTTAAGACACTTATTTTAGCATAGCATTGGAAAAGTATTAAAGAATTTATATCACATTGTGGAAGCAATAAAACTGTCCCATAGGTATTTCTATTATAATTCCTGAAATTTTAAAAACAATACATTTCATTAATTGTTTAAAAATTCATCAATACTCTAAAATACTTTGAATTTCAGGCATCTTGCAATCATCTACTGTTGTCTATGGTCCCAATGGTCTCCCAGAATGCAGTTTATTTATTTACCACAAGGAAAATGCATGTCAGAACCATAATGAAAAACACTGTGAATTCTCTCCCAAGTTTATTTTTAATAAAAAATATTGAATCATCTTCTAACACATGTTATATCCATTTTTGAAAGAAGTTTAAACTGTTTATTATTCATTGAAAATGAAAAGCTGATATACAGTATTCAAAATTGTACAGTATTGTCATATTAATATATTTTTGTTTCTGAATAATTATTCTATAGATTTAAAAGTTAGCACCTATTTCTTTAATTAGTATATGACCATTGTGTAGTTATTATAAAATAAAAAGTAGTATAAAAAATTAAAACCATGGCTTTGAAAAACTTCCAAAGTGTTATATTATCTACTTGTTCTACTATTTCTGGTATAATCTAAGCAAATTAAATCAGGTACCGAAAGCCTCCTCTGCTGTAACGTTTGACTTCCACTCTGGCACTATGGCACTGGACTCTCCACTGATTTCTAAATTGCTTTATCATGTAATTTGGGAGGAAAGGAGGGATCGAATCACAATCACAGGCAGCTGGTCGAGACAGGTGTTGCAGAAAATTATAATCCTATTTTGATTAATCTAGTTTTTTTTTTTTACAGCCGCCCTCCAGTTATGCATGACAGGTATCCAAATAATCAAACACACAGCTTTTATTGCAACATTCTGAGTTATCGTCAGGAGAAGCATCAGGAATCACTGAAGCATTGATGCCAATGTAATGTGTGCTTCCTGAACAGGCTTTTTATTCCATTATTTCTTCAATTTTCTGAGGAAACTGTAAGAGTGTGTGAAGGGAACTATATGTGGTATGTATGACGGAGAGACAGATAAAAAGAGACAGACACACAGAGAGTGTGACAGAGACACAGAGACAGAGATGGAAAGAGACAAAGACAGAGATACACACAGAAAGCGACAGATACAGAGATAGAAAGAGACAGAGGATCACCGAGACAGAGATACAGAGACAGAGAGACAGAGACAGAAAGACACAGAGACAGAGACAGACAGACAGACAGACACCTGTTCTCAAAGCTGGACATTTTTCTATTCATAACAGTGGTTTGAGACTGTCCTTACTCTCAAAATTTCCTCATCAAAATCATTAAATTTCCAATTTAAATTTCAGCTTTCTGTTAACACAGCCAGGAAGAATGCTTCGCACAGCATCTGGGGTTATACTTGCATCTGTAGCAAGGCACTTCAACATTAAGAATCACTGTGCGTGACTAAAGCCCTATAGAGTACTATCGTTGTGTGTCAATATGACAGTAATGATATCTTCTCTTTTTCTTGTCAACATGTAGCAGACTGTGAATATGGCTCTGTTGCTCTGTTTGGAACAAACAATAATTTATAAACGAGTTTTCAAGCACAGTAAAGTCATGAAAGTATTCTTAAGTCCATTTTGAAAGTCAACTCGAGACATACAAATGAACATTTAGGATAAAATCAGACACTTTTAATTAGGTCCCACTGTGTGTTTACTGGACATTGAAAGTACTTTAGCAATATACACACCCTTGGCCCTGTTACCATTTTCTGATTGTACACTTCACCAGTTTAAACCCTGGTCATAACTTCCTCTTATTTAACTGAACAACCAAAGTTCATATTACTTTAGTTCTAAAATGTATCTGTCTCAGATGAGCAGAGTCTAAAACTGAGAGTGTTTTGTTCTGTGGTGTGGGTGGGGGGATTCTATTACTGTCATAAAGTGAATAATACCTCCACTCGATAAATTAGTGTTTCCCTAATGTTCAACAATGCCTGGTGTTGTTAAGTGTATATTCTAAAATTTTCTTTCTTCTTAAATGTTAGGAACTGGTTCTAATGCTGTCTCAGTCCACTTTGGCTCCCAAAGGCCTCCTTCCCAGGAGGTGAGGGTCTCTGTCCCCAACTGGATTTGATTGGTAATCAAGAATTGCCATAAAGCTGATGTCTGGGCAGGTAGACTGAGGCAGGTCCTGGGATTTGTATGGGTTAGGAACTGGGGGAGAGAGTTAAGAAGGCAGAAATCTCCATCACAGGGAAAAAGAAAGACCATACATAAAGGCCTGCCAACATGTGAGAATCAACATGTGCTACTTCCCCAATTGTGTTTGGGCAGCAGAGAAGAAATGAAGATTTTAAAAAATGTTATCTCAGAAGTACCTGACAGGAGTATATGCTAGCAGCAGTGGGAGGATTAGAACTTCCCAACCTTTGAGCTAGACAAGGCATTTAAAATTAACTGGTGTGTGTGTGTGTGT